>NC_133618.1:400654455-400954455 GCF_048593235.1 Sminthopsis crassicaudata | reverse complement strand
ATAACATTTCCTAGCTGTGTGACTCTGGGCAAGTCACTCCACCCCAATTGCCTCAGCAAAAAAAAAAAAAAAAAAAAAAAAAAAAAAAATACAGGGGGTAGATCTAACTCCATGAGGTGGACATCAATATAGTAACCCAAAGGATGCAGGATAGACCAGTTAAAGCAATGACCCTACCCAAAAGTGTATCAGGGGACATAGCTAGGCTCTGCCACAAACCTTCAAATCATAAATTAATGGACTAGAGATATATAAATCAAAGAAAACCACTAAGTTTCAAAAACCATTGTCATTCTAAAAGTCTCCCAAAGAAGGAGCAAATAGCAATTGTAAAGTAGTCATACATTAAAAAATGTATTTCCTGCAAGGACTATGTGGATATCTAGAAGAAATGAATCAATAGATAAAAAAATGAAAAACATTCTGGAGTAAAGAACTGGAAAGAGAATAAATCACTTACATGAGAAAGTAGTAAATGTTACCCAATAATGTACACTCTGAAAACTAGACCAAATAGAAATCAACAACTGCACAAACACACACACACACACACACACACACACACACACACACACACACACACACGTGTGTGTGTATATATTTAGAAGAAAATCAAAAGATTGACAACATAAAAAAAAAATGTAAGATAGCTAATATTAAAAATATCTGACCTGGAAAACAAGTCAGAGAAAATTCATTTTAAAATCCCTGGAGAAAATATTAGTAAGATATCTGAAAATTATTTCAGGAAACTATAAATCAACACTGTCTAGATTAATTAGAACCAAAGGGCAAACTAAAGAGAGACAGAATCCACTGATCACCATCTAGAGTAATCCTAAAAAGGAAAGTCCCATGAATGTTAAAGACAAAATTCCAAAGCTCCTATATTTAAAAAAAAAAAAAAAAAAAAAAAAATTCTAATAGAGAATAAACAAAGTATCCTTTCAGTATCTTGACATAAACATATTTGTTTTCATTGTTGTTGTTTTTGGAAACATTTGTTGATAACCAGGATTTCAAGCAAACATTGTACCCATTCTCTAACTTTACTATAATACAGTTTACTATGTTTGTTGTAATCAACCATCCATTCAAAACAACAAATAGAAACATCCTACAATGAAATGGGCTACCAAAGAAAATGATGGGTTCCCCCATCGCCAGACATCAACATTGTCATCTGAACATTGTCAGAGACTATAGAGAGGATTGCACAAAAGAGATACGATATGCTTTCTGAGTTCTTTTTCCAGTCAAGATTCTAGGATTCAATGATTTCCTCTTCAAAAGTCTACTTATAGGATATTTTTCCAATATAATTGAACAAAATCCTTGCTTAGTGATCACACACAGTCAGACGAATTGAGACTAATGCCTTCCATTTATGACAGATATATAGCAAAAAGAATGTTTACCTTTTGAGTTTCCAGTATTCCTAACCCCCAATGCTTTCTTCCTTCTTCCCATTCCCCATCCTCACCTTTGTTTCCTTCACAATTCCTAAAATAGCTTCTCTTTGGAAACATGGCCACTAGGCATCATTTTTTGTGTTTCCATTTGCAAAACTAAAAGCTCGCTCAGCTGCAGTGAAGAAGCTAACCAGAGGGTTCGGGAGAAAAGCCAGGGAGCCCAGGACATAGATGGCAAGCTATCTCAGAGTCATTTGGGGAATGTTTCAAATCATGACTGGGATTTAAGCCAGTGGTGCCTTGTCTTCCATAGGGTCACTAAACAAGTCAGTCTCCAGGACTCAGCAGAGTATATTCCAATCAGTATTAGCACCTAGTGTAGGCTACTGTCTGTATAATTTGAATTTAAGAACTTAAGTTACACTTCTACAATTTTTGCAGTTTATAAAACACCTCCTTCACAGTCTCAGAAAAGTTGTTAATCCCTCCCAAGAAGTATTATTATTCCTTCCAGGGAAGTATTATGCTTCCTCTTTTCCAGATGAAGAAAGATAGGGGAAGAATGTCCCACATTCATAAAGCTAGGAAGTGACTGTGGGGATTCACATCTTGTTCTCTTTCCACTGAATGCTGCTGCTATGAAATTACTTATGGCTCTAAAATCCTATTGTTCTATGAGTATCAAATTCTGAAACAGCCTTCCTTTCTCACCCAAAATAAGCAAGTCAAGAAATCTTGAAAGGAGTACTAAGCTATGGATGATTTACAGCAAGGAGAGCATGGCTACTGCAGAGTCATTTCGGGAAAGGAACTACATTCTAAATCTTTAGCTCTGGCCCAGCTGGCCTCTGGGGGAAGGTTTATTTCCTTGCTGTCCTTAGCATTTCAGTTTAAGGTCAAAAAGGTTCCTGCTGCCTGCTCTGTACTCCAGATGAGCTATACTTTGGGGCTCAGGGACATATTCATTTTCCAGTGGCTTCTTTAGGCAAAGCACCAAGCTGGTCATGGACAAACATAGCATCATTAAGTACCTACACAGTGCTAGCCCATAGACCCTGGCTAATTATTGGTAGACTCAAGCAATATAGAATAACGTAAAGATAGAGACACCAAAGAAAACAAACCCACCTCATCATTTTTTCTTAGGTCAAGCCCTAGTGATATTTAAATATTCCTCCTGGAAACTTATTAAAATTGTTCCTAATTTTTAATTCCAGGAGAACACAGAATAATACATCATATCTCTTTTTCCTATAGAAATTTGAAGGCTGGGGCAGTTAGGTGGTGCAGTGGATAGAGCACCAGCCTTGAATTCAGGAGGACCCGAGTTCAAATCTGGTCTCAGACACTTAACACTTATTAGCTGTATGAGCCTGGGCAAGTCACTTAACCCCAGCCTCAGGAAAAAAAAAAAAAAGAAAAAGAAAGAAAGAAAGCAATTTGAAGGCTATGATTCCCACAAAAAAAATTTTTTTTTTTCCAGGCTACATACGCTATGGCTTGGCATCTCTTCACTCTCCTGATCACTCTTTGGTGTTTACTTGTTCGATACCCCTCCTAAAATATAATGCTCAGGGTTGTATATTAGGGAATCCCAATATTGAGAATGATAGCTGGTAGGTATTTCAAATCTTGGAACTGGAAAGGATTTTTAAATGTCAAAGATGAGAGGAAACTTAGAGATCATCTAATTCAATCTTTCCTTTTGTAACAAGGAAATGGAATCCCAGTGGTCCAAACATCCAAATTTGATCTTCTAATTCTCAACCCAGAGTTCTTTGCATGATGCCATACTTACAAGCATTAGGTCAACCAAGGTTTGGAGTTTCCAAGGTTTACAGGGAAGAAGGGGAGGATTGGAAAGAAAAATATAATAGATTTAAAACTGATTAAATGGAAGAAAACTCCTTACATAATTGGAGTATAAATCATTTCAGATGTGAATGATGATATGAAGACAGGCAATTTATTTTAAGTATTAGAAATTTTTGATCATCAGTTTAGCTATATTTGAAATCCCCTTACTGATGTTAGGAGGATAACAACATTAAGAGACCCTTAGTCCCTTTCAGTCTTCACAACATAGAAAATTGGAAAGTAAAACACAGAACACTAAAACTGAAAGAGACCTTAGAACATTGAATGTCATAGATAAAAGAGGCTTCAGAATGAGGGAGATGAAAGGCAGGTTAATCCAAGAATATAGAATGCAAGAATTGGAGGAGTGAGAAAACTGAAGAAATTAGGGACATTAGGACAACAAGTGGCAGTGGGAAATGAGTGAACTATTCTGATTCTATCTTGTGACTCAGTTTTAGAGCTAGTTCAGTTCCCTTTCTATTCAACTTTGGGTCTAGTCCAAATTCTGTCTTGTGAGAAACCTTTATTCAATTGTGAAGAAAATCTTATTGTATTATTTAAACTTAGGCCTGCATAGTGGGGAGCTAGACGGCCTCTAGCTGCTGTTCAAAGACCCCTTAATCAAGTACCTAAGTTATACTGATCAGAAACCCAGTGAGACACAAAAACTGAAGCAAGAAGTTTTCTCCCACTTATACATTTCTAGCAATCCATATCTTATCTGAAAATTGGACCCATACTGATCAATCAGTTATTTTTTTCACTTTCCTCTGATTATTTACAGACATTTATGGGGAGTGGGACATCTCTTTTTCTCTGAATTCAGGGAATTGTAGTTGTTTACTCTTCTTCTCCCAACTTAGAAAATCCCTAATCTTGTATCCTGTTAGAAATCAAATTACCTAACATTATAGCCTCCTTGTCATTAATTTGTCTTACTTGATTGATTGTTTTTAATGTAAAAAAAAAAAAAATCTCTCTCCCTATATTTGTAGTTCAGCTCTAAGTTGAAGAAGGGGCCTGGTCTTAGTTTGTTGGCAATTAGCATGCATACATTGCTTAATAAATTAATATGCTCAGAATAGCAAACCTTTGTTTCCTCAGTCATTTCATCTCTTACCCACTATAGGAGTCCTGATGGCTATCATCTATTCCAATGACTTACAAATTTACAAATGGAGAACCAGAAAGTAGAAGTGATTGTCCAAAGTTGATTGATTGATTAATACAGTTGAAGGAGTTGAAACTGGAATCTAGGTCTTTTGTGTTCAGTATTCTTTCTATCATACAAACATTTTAAAATTTTATATACCACAGAATCAAAAAGACTCAAAACCAGTATGAATGAGTATTATACATTTGCTGCCTGGCACTCTCTAGATTACCATTTCTGCTTTCAGTCCAAGTCTCACCCAGGGAAGTAACTCCTATTGAGAAGAATTCAGCCATCTCTACTAACTGCAAACCACCTGATACATACAGGACAAGCAAGCCAATTTGTTTAATCATCCCCCAGTCAAAAGTCACTCACTTTGTTCCTAATTCTTTGAGGCTATACAAAAATACACAAAAGTGTTTTTGATCTTATTGTTAATATGACTGATAATTTAATCATTAAATCAAAGGGTGGAAACAGGTTAGTGATTTTTATTACATAATTCTAAACAATTATCTGGAATACTTGGACCAATTCATAGCTCCACAGGTTAATGGCATTATCTTCTCACAAGCATTCAAACTTTGACTTTCTACCTTTTTGTTGTTATTGTTGTTGTTATTTTAGAATTATATTAATAAGAAGAGAGCAAAGAAAAAAAAGGCCTCAGTTTGTGTATATAAGCAAGTGCAAATTGGCAAATCCCTTGATGTTTAGTGTTTGGTTGGCCAGATTCAAGGAGGTTCTTTCTAAATCAGCATAGCAAATACTAGAAAAGAAAATCTATGTATCTTTTCACTCCAATAAAAGTGAAAAATATTAGGCAAAACAAGAAGATGAAAATAAAATATAAAACCATGTGTATACTAGTTAATTTGGCACACATACTGTCTCAGTCTAAAATTTTTAAAAAACTGTTGTAATCCAAAAAAAAAAAAAAAAAAAAAAAAAATCTGCCATGCTAGATACATTTGTCTTCTATGAATTCTCGATGGTTGGGACAAAAGAGGTGAGAAGCCTGACTTACTAAAGTCCTTACTTCACTCCATAAAACTTTTCTTTTCACCATATCCTCAGTGACCCTGGAAGAAGTGGCCAAGACTTTGGTGTAAAGAGTTTCAGAGTCTCATGTAACTAATATGGATTCCATCTTCTTACCTTTCCCTGAAAACCACTGAGTTTGAGACTATATCTATCTATGCACTATCCATAGTTGTTCCCCATATTTCTCTTCTCCACTGTGCTTTGGATCATCTCTGATTTGGTGGTGTTACCCTAATTTTGGAGGGCTCATCTGCTGACCCAGTTTGGGAAATAGATGCTGATATTCTCTTTCAGGTTCTGTCTCCTTATCCAAGTCCAAATTACTCAGGCTTCCAAGAAACAAGACAAATAAAGGACCTATTATTATGCATCATTGACCTAATTCTTCTGCACAGTCTCATTAAGTATTAGGACTTAGCCTAGTTCTAGTATGGTAAGTGGAAAGAAATCCTCGTTGACATTTATTATATGTGTGGCAATGGGCATGTCACTTCTTTTTGGAATTTGACAATTAAGTTTCATCAATAAAATGAGTAAATTCCTATCCTGTTTAACCCACAGGACAGCTGAGATGAGATAAGAGATATAAATCACTTTCTAAACATAAAACACTGTGTCAATCTGAGATGGCAGTATTAGTACTATTAGAGGAGAGGGAGAAATTACTTGATCATACCTTCACAATTAGTGAGAGGTTGTATCTGCCATACAAAAACTTCAATTCCCATTCAACCTTGATTGGTACTGGCTTCCTGACTGTGAAATCAAAAATGGGAAACCAGATTTGTTTAAGCAAAATATTTTCTCTCCCTATAAAATATCCATTTCTCCTGATAAAATATTCATTTCTCTTCAGTATCCTAGAGCTCTCCCTTTTGATTTCTTTTTTTCCATATCATACTCCCTTACAGCAGATTCACTCCATAAAGTTGTCTCCTAAAATCTTTTCTCTCACCACATGATCTTACTCGCTGATCTCATAAACTCCAATGGTTTTAATTAGCATCTTTATACAGATACTGCCATATTTGTATATCCAGACCTAGTCTCTCTCCTGAGCTCCAATCCCACATCACGATTGGCTATCAGATATTTCAACTGAATGCGTTGTAGACAGCTCAAACTCAATAAATCCAAAACATAGCTCATTATCTTTCCCCCCTCAAACCCATATCTCTTACAAAAATTTCTATTCTGTTGAAGTCACCACGCTCCTAAGCCTGATGTTATCCTCAAACCATAATTCCCATTCATCTCATAAATCCAGTCAATTGCTACATCTTGCTACTTCTATTTCTACTACAGTTCTCTTATGTATAATCTTTTCATCAATGATATAGTCATTCACTTTAGGGTGTCACCAGCTCCTAGTACAATGACCGACATATAGGAGGAGCTTATTCTATTTTTGCTGATGAATTGATTTTATTGTTAATATAACACTATGAAATGGAATTATTCAGGTGAGTAGAATTTGCTTTCCATCCCTACTCTGTTATCAATAATGGTATGGCAGAAACAGAGGACCGCAGCTAACAAGAAATGGATATTTTCAGCTTTGACATAACCTCATGAGTCATGAGTACTTGATGTCAAAATTTCTGGTGCTTGATTTTGTAGAGAAAAAAGCTTTTCTGATCAGTTCAGCTCCTTGAATGTGGAAAAAGATAGCCCCCATGGTTGCTGCTAGCATTCTCCTTGAACATCTAAGTCAGTAAAGTTACTTGAACATTGCAAGTCCTATGAGAAAAAAATGTGTTCAACAAATGCTGAAACTTTTCACTCTTTACTAGGATTCTAAACCAAAAGATAACCCTACAAGATCTAAAAAGATCTCTACTGTGAGTTCTTAGTACTTATACATTTTTACAAGGTCAGTCAGTTAGCAAACACATAAAACTACTATGTTTCAGGTACTGTTTGTGCTAAGTGCTGGAGATACAAAGAAGGTCTCTTAAGGATCTCACAATCCATAGGGGGATACAAGGGGAAACAACTACGCACAAACAAGCCATATACAGGATAAATCTGAGATAATCAATAGAGGGAAAGCATTAAGAGGAATCAGGAGCAACTAGGTGAATATAGATCTGAGTTCAAATTTGCCCTCAGACACTTACTAGCTATACTGAGCAAGTTACATAACCCCTACTGCCTCAAAACACACACACACACACACACACACACACACACACACACACACACACACACATCCACACATCCACACACACATTAAGAGGAATCACAAAAGTGTTCTTGATGAAGGTTGGATTTTAGCTGGCACTTGAAGAAAGCTAAATAAATCAGGAAGCAGGAGTGAGGAAAGAGAGAATCATAGGTATGGAAAACAGCTTGTGAAAATACCATGAGTCTGAAGATGGAGTTTCTGATTGGAAGAACAGCAAAGAAACTAGTGTCTCAGGATGGAAGAAAAGGAAGAGAAAGTGGTGGAACCATAAGAGAGACTGGAAAGATAAGAAAAGGTCCTGTTGTGAAAGACTTTGAGTGCCAGAGTATTTTATGTTTGATTCTAGAGATGATAGGATGCAGTGAAACAAAGGCCTTTTCATATCTGATTTAAAAATAGTTGTGATATTTAAACTATTATTTGACAAAGATAAATTCATTTTTCCCAGGTCATAAAAGCACATCCAAAACCATTACCAAAACAGAATAAATTTCACTTTCATTTTTTCCACTATGGCAATATATTTTAATAAAAATCTATCACAAAATTGATTCTTAGAATAATTGTTTTTAAAAAATCAGGGTTCCACACTTAGGTTAGATCTATGAAAATGGAAAGAATACTTTGCCTCACTGATATTCAAATATTTGTGGAGTTATTTGGGTTGGCTACCAGGTAGCACAGTGGTTAAAGGCTAGTGCTAATGATCTACTAATGAAGGGAGACAGGGTCAGCCTAACCTTGTTACACAATGGTAATTAGGCATTTAATAAATGTTTGTTGAATTAATGAATGAATAATTAGAAAGTAAAGTGAATTAATTTTTGTTGTTGTTGTTAGTTAAAATAGGAAGTCCCCTCTAGCTTTATTATTCTTTGTTTTAAGGTCCTTTTTAGCTCTAATATTCTGTACTCTATATTGCAAAAATTCTAATAGTCACATTCCAAGGTCCCTTCTGGCCTTATCATTCCATGGTTTTCTGCTTCTGCATTGATGGATCCAGACTCTTATTCCTCTCCCCCAAAGGCATTTCTGGACCACTTTCTTCATTTCCTATTTTCTGCTCAAACTATCTTGCTCCCTGACACCTACTCCATTCTCTTGGGATTCTACTCAATCTTTAACTCTCCTTATTTTTGTCTATGCTTTTAAAAAAAATCTGTGGAGATAATTAAGATCATATTCATGGTTTTCTCCACATCACTTCTCATCTTCAACTTCCTGGGTCAACATTGAAATAGACAATGATCAGAGAACAACATAAATTCCCATCAGGCCCATACTCTGTCCTTACACGTTTGAGCACTGACCTCTAATCCTGCCACAGCCAATTCACAAAACTTTGGTCAAGGAGAAACAGCCTCAGGGACAATCGTTGGCTGGTTCAGTCTCCATCTAGCTCCAAGCAAAAACTGCCAAACCTCATTCAAGTCCTCCTTTTCTCCCTTTCCCCTGCTCTTGTCCTGTTGCCTTTAAGAATCATCCTCCCTAGAGAGAGTTAAATCCCTCATGATTAGGTCTGTATGCAAAATGAACATTGAATGTGTAATTTACTATTCACTGTGCTTGTCTTTGGTTAAAGATATGTGTGTGTGCTGGAATATAGAAATGTCAAAAATGGAAGGAAGCTTAGAACATAAAATATCATAACTGGAAGAGACCTTTGAGATCACCTAATCCAGCAGCTACCACCCATTTTACAGAGGTCAAAATGAGTCCAAGAAAGGGGACCAAGGTTACACAACTATCTAGTAGCTAAGCCAGGACTAGTAGCCAGGCTTTTCTGAATCTCTATTTATCAATCAACAAGCATCTTAAAAAAACACTCAATTTCCAAACATATATTACATGTAAGATACTAATTTCCTTTTTTTAACTACTTTTTTTCTCAATAGTTTTTTTTTTTTTTTTTTTTTTTTGTTCCAAATACATGTAAAGATAGTTTTCAACATTCAGAAAATGCCATTTTCAATTCTGGAAAACATGTAAGTTCAACTAAGTAATGATTCTTGCTCTCCTAGATCATATAATCTAGTTGGAAAGATGAAACATGGACACAGACAAAGTAGAATATTATAAATGTCACAAAAACATAAGAAGAAAAGAAAGTACCAAGAGATTAAATGATAAGTGAGATGATAGCATGCCTAGAACTTAGAGGGAGGGATTTGGATCCTTCCTTAGATACCTAATAGTTTTGATCCTAGGGAAGTCATTTCACTTCTGTCTTCCTTAGTTTTCTCATCTGTAAAGTGGGACTAATAATATCTCACAGTGTTATTGTGAGCAAAAATTAGGTAATACATGAAACTGCAATATAAACCTTAAGCACTATATAAATGCAAGCTATCATTATGCAGCATCTGAGCTAGCCCTTAGAGAATGGAAAGGTTTTCAGAAGGGGACTCTGATTAGGAAGGCAATCTTCTATAAAGGAAATAAAAGCATTTGCACTTTCCTGAAACTTGTGATTTTCTGCAGATTGGTCAGAGATCATTGTACCAGCCAAATCTTTCACATTCACAAGTCTAACAATCCCACTCAGGTAGATAAAGACTGTCTACTGGAAAGGCATTCATATCACAACTCAGAATTTCAAGATACTTTCTTCAAAGATGAAACAGCATGTATTTCTACCCCTCCTTCTATACCTACGCAAATGGTAGATATAAAGAATTAGATATGATCTGTTATAGAGCTCAAGGAATTTATAGAATGGGAAGGAAGATGCCAAACATACTTGAATCAATATGATAAATAGCAATACTTGTAGTCCTTCCCATCCGAGATTCTATGTTCTAAATTCTAAGGACATTTATAGCTCAAATATTGTATGTTCTTAAGTTTCCAGCTCTGACATGCTCTGTTCTAAAGTCTCTCTCACCTCTACTATTCTAAATTCTATGCACTCTAGTGCCTTTCAGCTCAGCATTCTATAAAGTACTTGAACACTGGATTTGAAATCAGAAAGACTTGAATCCACAATTTTACTTCAGACACTTGGAAGTTATATGACATTGAACAACTCATTTTAACCTCTTTTGGCCTCAGTTTCCTCATCTGTAAAAGGAAAGTAATAATAGCACCTATTTCATTGAATTCTTATAAGGAACAAATCAGATGCTATATGGAAAATGTAAACCCTTAAAACATTCTATGATATATATGTGGTATGTGTATACACACATATACTTATATAGATATAGATATGTATATTTATCTGTATAATATATAAAATGATTTATGGTTCATACATCTGATATATACTTATGCATATATACATACATATCTACATAGCTTTGTAAATATATACACATACATATTCTGAAATGTACATACTCTGATTTTTTTAACATTCTGTATTCTAAGGTCTCTTCTAGTTCTCATATTCTATGTACTGAAATTCCTGCCAGCACTAACATTTATTCCAAATGAAAAGATAAATGGAAATTATATTATGGAGGGCCTTGAACATTAGCCTAAGGAATTTTAATTTTATCTAATATGCTCTGTAATTGTTCAAAAGAATATTTTAGGAAATTAAATCTGGGATAAGCTACTGATATCAGAGAGAAAAAAATATATCCCTCTGGCCAATAAATTTGGTCACACTTCCTTCTTTTTTTCCTTCTTCTTGAGGTAGTTGAGCAGAATCCTCTCACCTCAACCTCCTATTTATTCACTCCTCTCCAGCCTGACCACTGCAGGACAAACAGGACATTCTGATGCACCCTGCCTGGGGAGCTGAGAAGAAAAAAAAATTATTTGCATGCAAATGTCCCCTTAATGGGTAACGAGGCAAACAGCAGTCACTAGATGTGCTGTGTAAGGATGAATTGTCTCTAAATAGAATATGCTCCAAGTTTTCCATGGGGCACCTGCATCAGCAGTTCTGGAAGTAAGTCACTGAGGGAGAATGAAGTTTCTCTCAGGCATGCTTTGCCCCCAGAACATTTACCTTCACAACCAAGGGAACACAAGACAAGGCCACCCAGTTCTTGGCTCGGAATAGGCTGGGAAAAGGTAGTAACTCAAGCTTCATTAATCTAAATAGAAACAGAATTTATCTTTTTTTTTTTTTTTTTTTTTTTTTAACTCCCCTATCCTAACTTTTTTTTCAACTGAGATCACCATTCTTCCTGTTACTCAAGTTCAACATCTCAGTCAGTTTTGACAGTTACTTCCCTCTCTTTTATCCATCAAAGCCATTCTTCCTAGAGGCAGAGAGGCCATCTAGTAAATAGCAAGCTGAACCTAGAGTCAGTAAGTTTATTTTGTCAAATCATTTTTCAGTGGTGTTCAATGTGTTTGTAATCCATATGGGATTTTCTTGGCAAAGATACTGAAGTAGTTTACCTTTTCCTTCTCCAGCTCATTTTAGAGATAAGGAACTGAGATCAGAGTTCAGATTTGATCTCAGACATTTATTTATGTGACTTTGGGCAAGTCAAGTCATTAACCCTCTGTTTACTTCAGTTTCTTCTGCTGTAAAGTGGGGAGTAAATAATAACACCTACCTCCCAGTATTGTTGTAAGGATCTAATGGGATAATATTTGTAAAGCACATAGTAGGCACTATATAAATGAAAGCTATATAAGCCATTGCCAAGTCTTGTTAAATCTACAGACATGACATCTCTCATATCCAGGAGTATTATGACTGTCAAATGAGATCATCAGTGTAAAACACTTTTATAAATGTCAGTTATTATTATTGTTGTTATTATTAGCTTTTATTTGTAGAAATATCAGACCTCCAGTCTGGCAATGACTTCATTCTGAGTCTAACACACTCCTGCTGAGCTCAAGCAGTGTTTATAGAGCAATGCAAGGATGTGCTAGTAAATGTTTAACAACCTAAAAAAAAAAAAAATGTGTTCACACACACTTTTAATCTGCATTATTAACACTTTTTTCAAAACTAGAAAATCAACAAAACAATAAATCAATCCTTGATTTGCAGCAACTACCGATTTCTGAGATGTAAATGCTCACACTGAAAATTTAACAATCAAGTACTCACAAACTCATTAGAGCTGACTGCAGTAGCTCTGCAGTCATCTCCACATTCTTTTCTCCATTTGAACAGCCACTGCCCGAGTTCAGGTCCTCTTCACCTCTCACTCAGACAATTGAAATAGCCTCCTGGATTGAAAGGATGAAAAAAGCATTCATGTATTACTTGCTATATTATAAGCATTGTACTAAGAGTCCTGGGTACAAAAACAAACAAGCAAGAAAGTCCCAGCCTTTAACCAGCCTCCATTCCCCCTGACACAAGTTTTTCTCTCTACAATCTATCTTCCACACATTTGCCAAATTGAAAATATCTTTAAAATTTTTTATTTGTAAGCTCCTTGCAGACAGGGACTCTTCTTTGCCTCTTTTCATACCTCCAATGCTTAGCATACAACCTGGTACATAATAGGTAATTCATAAATATTGATGGGTTTGCATCAACTTCATTTCCAAATTTGTTTTCTTTCCTTCTCTCTTCTTCTTCTTCTTCTTCTTCTTCTTCTTCTTCTTCTTCTTCTTCTTCTTCTTCTTCTTCTTCTTCTTCTTCTTCTTCTTCTTCTTCTTCTTCTTCTTCTTCTTCTTCTTCTTCTTCTTCTTCTTCTTCTTCTTCTTCTTTTTTTATTAGTATCCCCTTTTTTTCTTTTTCTTTTTTTAATTTCATAATTATAATTTTTTTGACAGTATAAATGCATGAGTAATTTTTTTATAACATTATCCCTTGTATTCATTTTTCCAAATTTTCCCCTCCATCCCTCTACTCCCTCCTCTAGATGACAGGCAATCCCATACATTTTACATGTGTTACAGTATAACCTAGATACAATATATGTGTGTAAATCCAATTTTCTTGTTGCATGTTAAGTATTAAATTCCATCCTTCTCTCTTCTCTATTCCCCTACCTGGCAAGCTTTTACTTATAATAAAAAATAAAAAAGAAAGAGGAAAAATACTGCAGTTCAACAAAACAAACTTATATATCATCTGAGTCTGACTGTAAATGTAATGCTCTACAACCAAAGCCTCCTCAAAGATGGGAGAGAACTCTATTTGCTCATCTTTGGGGTCAAGTTTAGTCATTATATGATTACATATTATTCAGTTTCATGAAGGTATTCATGAAGAAAAGGTTTCCATTGTTGTAGTCATTGTATATATTGCTTTTCTGAATCTGCTTGTTTTTCTCTACATGTCTCTCTGTATATAAGTTCATATAAATCTTTCAATGCCTTTTATACATTGATTCTTGTTATTGTTGTTCAGTCCTATCTGACTCTTAATGATGCCATTTGGTGTTTTTGTTTGTTTGTTTGTTTGTTTTGTTTTGTTTTTTATCAGAGACACTGGAGGGGTTTGGCATTTCCTTCTCCAGTAATTTAAAGATGAAGCCACTGGGGCAAACAGGGTTAAGTGACTTGCCCAGAGTCATACAGCTAGTGTGTGACTGAAGCCACACTTGAACTCATGAAAATGAATCTTCCTGATTCTAAGCTCAAGGTTCTATTTACCATGCCCCTTAACTAACCCTACACTGATTCTTACAATGCAATAATATTGTTTAACTGTTTCCTATTTGATTTATTAAGTATCTACTAAATTTCAGGAATTAGGCTAGAGACTGAGGATACAAGGATATAAATTATCAGTCCCTGTTCTCAAAAAAAAAAAAAAACAACTGCATTTAATCCATGGAGACAATACATGCATAAAAGAGTTTACACTCAATTTTGTGTGTGTGTGTGTGTGTGTGTGAGAGAGAGAGAGAGAGAGAGAGAGAGAGAGAGAGAGAGAGAGAGAGAGAGAGAGAGAGAGAGAGAGAGGGAGAGGGAGAGGGAGAGGGAGAGGGAGAGGGAGAGGGAGAGGGAGAGGGAGAGGGAGAGGGAGAGGGAGAGGGAGAGGGAGAGGGAGAGGGAGAGGGAGAGGGAGAGGGAGAGGGAGAGGGAGAGGGAGAGGGAGAGGGAGAGGGAGAGGGAGAGGGAGAGGAGAGACAGAGAGACAGAGACAGAGACAGAGAAAGACAAAGAGAGAGAGAGCATTAGCAGCAGCTGAGACAATCAGGAAAGGCTTCACATAAAAAGCAATTTGCTGGACAAGACATCAGGAAAAAACTAAGTTCAAATGTAGCTTCAGATGCTAATATTTTCCACATTATGCTGTGTTTTTAAACCTGCCTAAGTTTCCTCATCTATTAAATGGGTTTGTTGTGAGAAAAAATGAGATAATATTTATAAAGTGTTTTGCAAGGCATAAAATGCTTATAAATGCTAGCTATTTCATTATTATTATTATATCATGCTTGAGCTGAACTTTTAAGGGAACTAGGGATTCTGAGAAAAAGCAAAAGTGAGGAGACTGTGAATTCCAAGTGTGGAAGATGGTCTGTCTAAATGCAGAGGGATTGCAACAAATAGCCTAGCTTCCCTAGAACAGAGATTTCACTAAGGAGACTAAAGCACACTAAGACTACTAAGATAAACTGGAACCAATTTGTAAAGATGTTTAAATATCAAACAGAAGTGTTTATATTGGATGCCAGGAAAAAAAAATTATCAGATACTAGAGATGACAGAACAGAAAAATAACATGTTAAGAAATGGACTTTACCAAAATCAATTTGGCTGTAGTGTAGAAGATTGATCAGAGAGGCAAGAGGCTTGAGGCAAAGAAATATATTAGGGAGAGATTGCAATAGCCTAGGAGAGGGGTGATAAGGGCTTTCACTATGATGGTACTCATGTGGGAAAAGAAAAGGGAATAGATGTGGGAGATGACATGGAAGAAGATTCAGTAAGTCTTGGAATCCAATTGTATAAGAGTAATAAATCAAATATGATAATGATTTGGGTGACTAGGAAAAGAGTGGTACTCCCAACAAAACTAGGAAAGTTCAGAAAAGGGGCATTTAGAGGGAAAGACAAAGAGTTCTGCTCTAGATGTATTAAATCTGTGAAGTCTATAACTTGAAAAGTCCAATAGGCAGTTTGTGATAGTCTTAGGCTATAGAAGATTATATATAGGAGATGATTAAAATCCTGAGAGTTAACAAGGTCACTCAGTGAAAGGGTACATAGAGAGAAGAGGACCTAGGACAGAGCTTTAAGGTACACTTATGCTTAAGGAGTAAGACTTCGTTTATGATCCTGCAAAGGAAACTAAGAAGAAATAGTCCAGAAAGCAGGAAGAGAGTCAAGAGAGAGTTATACAGGGAGGGAAAAGCAAAAAAAGAGAAAGTATCTAAAAGTACACAATCATCAGTGTCAAATATTACAGAGACAAAGGAGAATGAGGATCAAGAAAAGGTCATAGGATTTGACAAAGAGATCATTGGTAACTGGAAAAAAACAATTTGAGTTTAAAGAAGTTAAAAGTCAGATTGCAAAAGGTTGAAAAGTAAGTATGAAAAGAGGAAGGCAAGGAATGTAAATAGGTTTCTCTAGGATTTTGCTTGTGAATAAGACTAGAGATATGGGACAATACTTCAAGGAAAGGTAGAAATTAAAAATTATTGGGTATTTTAAGGCTGGAGAAGACCTGGCATATTTTCAGGGAATGAGGAAGAAACCAGTAGAAAGATGGAGTTTGGGGATGGATGGGGGAAAGGTTTTGAGATTAAAGAGTTGGAAGGGGATAAAACCTAGGACACAAGTAGAAGGGTTGATCTTGATGAGGAGAACAGGTAGCCTCTTAACTGAGAGACAAATAAAATTGGAGAGAATAGAGAATTATCTCAAGGGGCTTTGAGAATTAACAGATATCTACTTCAAAAAAAAAAGTGCTGCTATTAGTACTTTGGTTTAATATGAAACCTTTCTGCCTATTCTGATTTCTCTGGAATATATGACAAGCCTTAGGATAAACAGGGCATGGACTCTTTAGTTCCTTTTCTTACATCACTCCAAATTATGCAATAACATATTCACAGTTCCACCAATAGTAAATTGTTATTCCAAAAGCATAAGTTAATCCTTGTCATTCCTCTGCTCAGGAAGCTCCAATGACTCACAATAGTCCCTAGCATCACATACAAAACTCCTCTGCCATTTAAAATCCTTCATCATCTGTCTCTCACCTACATTTCCATCCTTATGACACTTTAGTTTCCGTTAGTCACTCCCCACATCCAATATGTAACCAAGCACTGTCATTTCTACTTTTATTACATCTCTCTTATATACCCTTCTCTCCTCCAACACTGTCACCACCCCAGTAAAACTATCACCTCATATCTGGGTTATTACTAAAAAATCTCTCCCTACTCTGATCTATCTTCCACTTAGATGCCAAGGTAACCTTCCAAAAGCTCCAATCTGATTATATTCCCTTCTTTCCCCACCCAAACCCAACTCTATTATCTTCAGAATCAAACATAAAATCTTAATGTTTGGCTGTTAAAGCCCTTCACATCCTGGCCCCTTTCTATGTTTCCAGTCTTCTTTTATTTGACTCCTCTCCACATATTCTAAAATATCATTGTTCTTCACATATAACACTCCCAATTCTTTTCACTAGCTGTTCCCCATGCCTGGAATATTCTCCTTCTCTTCTCCATTATCTCCTCCTCCTGCCAATTTTCCTGGCTTCTTTCAAAAATCCCACCTTTTGAAAGATGTTATTGCCCTCCTTGTACCACCCCCTCCATACTAGTGTCTTCTCTCCAAGATTATCTTCCATATTTACTGTACCTGTTTTGTTTGTACGCTGTTGTCTCCCCCATTAGAATGTGAGTTGCTTTGCCTTTTTTGCATTCTCAGTACTTCACACAGTAACAGATTTTGATTAATAGTAGCTGCTAAATAAATGCTTGTTAACTGACTGCCTGACTTCATGCCCTCTACATTCCAAACAAACTGTCCAGCTTGCCCTTCAGTATCCACTTTTGATATAAGGCCTCCTTTTATAGCCCTTCCACATGCTAGCGCACTTCCCAGCCTCGTTGAACATTTCTGTATTTTTTTCACATTTTGAATTATTTGTCTGTGTGTGTGTATGTGTGTGTGTGTGTATGTGTATTATACTATCACCATTTCCTAGGTCCAACCCCCCACTCCAATGCACAAAATTAAAAAAAAAAAAAAAAAAGAGTATTTAAGTTCTTTCAAAGAAGAGACTTCAATTTTGGTTTTGTAGCCTAGAGGTTTAGTACAGGTATTTATAGTAAGTGTTTAATGCATGCTTGCTAAATGAATAAATGAATGGGCTTGGGTCACCAGATTAGACAGGGTTGATCATATGAATTAATGTTCCCATGAACAAAACTTTCCCAGGAAATAGTGGATAAAGCACAGGAACAATATTTTTTAAAAGAAACTCACGTTTGTAAAGCTTTCATCATAACAGTCCTATGAAAGCTATAACAATACAGCCTCCACTGTTTCCCTATGGTCATCTGATAACTGTGAGTGAGTCATAGAAAATGAACGTCAGCATCGGCTTACAGCCCTGTTCAATGTGCACAGGCTTCTTTATAAAAAGTAGGGAAGATTGTATAAGGTTAGGACCTCAGATCCCAGAAAAACCTTAGAATATAGAAGTCGGAACTGGAAATCATTATTTAGATTCCAGTTTCTCAAATTATGGGTCACAATGTCATATAAGGTCTTGTAATTGAATGTGAGGATTGTGAAATTATGATTTATTATTAATAAATGTTTGATTTGTATCCCTATTTTATCTACCTATTTATCCGGGGTCACAAAAAATTTCTCAGATAGAAAAGGGTCATAAGTGAAAAAAGCTTAAGAAGTCCTGGGATAGCTTACTCAAAGTACTTCATTTTACAAATGAAAAAATTAAAGTCTTTTGTTATTCGTTTTTCAATTGTGTCTGACTCTTGATGATGCCATTTGGGTTTTTTAATGGCAAAGATTCTGGAGAAGTTTGCCATTTCCTTCTCCAGCTCATTTTGCAGATGAAGAAACTGAGGCAAACAGGTGAAATGACTTACCCAAGGTCATACAGTTAGTATGTGTCTGAGGCCAGATTTGAACTCAGGAAATCTTCTTTAGGGCTTTGTTGTGGGAGATCTTTAAGCAGAGACTAGAAAATTCCTTCTCAAGGATGCTTTAGAGAGCACCCTTACTTGGAAATAGGTCATACTAGACACCCTAGGAGTTCCCTTCTAAATCCTGAGATTCTCTGACTCCAGTGACACAGTGATAACGGTACTCCCATCCACACATACGTGTGATTCCACATGCTTATCCACCATCCAGCATTGCCCTATTAGCCGGATCTAGGGGACAGGCACATTTCATGGCAGCAACTCGGTTCTCTTGTGATTGCCCCATATAAATACAGTATGGATTAGACTTAGAAACTGACCTTTAAATATTCCATTTTCTCTGTGTCCCTCCTCTTGGTGCCACAGATAGGAATTCTCAAGGGAGCGCTGAGTGTAATTGCTTCTGTGTCTGCCTTGGGAAAGGACTGCCTTTGGTGCAATGCTGTTTTTGTCTTAGACTTTATTTTAGTTCCTTTGTATGAGGCTAGCTGGCACTGTCCTTTGCATTAGGCTAACTGTGTCAGATGGCAAGCACTCCATGGCTGAATTTAGATTTGTCCCTTTACCTATGGACCTTGAGTCTTCTATATATACACGCATCCAGTACCCAGAGACTCCCATCTCCCATGGAAATTATTTCCTTGGGAATGGATCCAAACCAGCCACTGGGTGTCAGGCTTGTGTTGCCCAATTATAAGGGAATTAGCAGTTTGTTTGTTTTAGTAGTTAAAATTGTACTTATTATAGTTTTCTTAAAATCATAGAGTCTTAGATGTGGAATAGAACTGAGGTCATCTAGCCCAATCTATGCTTGTTATGAATCTTAAGCTACAGGAGCAAAAATATGACATCCAGGTTAAGGGAGATGATGTAACTAATTGTACTCATGCATACCTATACACTCTTGGAATGATAAGATTTTGTAGTTTGAAGTATGAGTTATAGTATTTATAGCTTAAATATACAAGTTTCCAAAGAGCTCTCGTAATAATTTTGAAAATGATTAATAGGAGTATCATTATCTCCATTTTTATAGATAAGAAAACTGAGGTTCAGAGAGCTTAAGTGATTTGTTCATGTCACTGAGCTAAGCAATGTCAGAAGCAGAACTTGAACCCAGGTTTTCTGACTACAAGTCCAGTGCTCTGTGTACTCCATCACCTTGTAAAAGGCCTTAGAATATAGAACACAGAATGCCATTGCTAGAAGGGAACTTACAACACAGATCATAGAATGCCATTGCTTAAAGAAACATAGAATATTAGAGCCTGAAAGATTCATAAGAGATTGGGGAGGAAGGAACAGAGTGGCAAATATAATCAAGTAGAGAGAGGTAGAGTTAGAGAGGAAGTATGACCAAAAAAAAAAGGAAAAGCAATTAGGAGACAAGAATGGAAATGAGAAAATAGTAGAGAGTAAAAAATCGATCTAAGGATTATATTTTTTTCAAGAACAGGTCAGATAACCAATCTGTCTGGAATAGTTAAAGTATATCCCTTCCTAGAGGCAGGTGAGTGGTCAGAATGACCTCTGAAGGTCCTTCACAGCCTCAGGGTTCGATGAGAAGTCAGTTACAACATATACTGCCATGCTATAATCTCAGTCATTTCCCTTCCTTAGCTGTAAGTTAATTGTTTTAAAACAACTTTTATGACGTTTTTTGTTTTTGTTTTTTTTGGGGGGGTTTCTTTTCTCCCAAGGAAAAAACCCCTAGCTAACATGTTTCTTCTTGACCACAATTCTGTATCTCCTTAAGTAATGAATGATCCCCTTAGAATCTGGCTTCCATTGTAAGTCACAGATGATGGGCCTCTCATTAGTATGTTGCTTGAAAGATTAAGCCTTTTAAGGCATGTAGGGGTGAGTTGGAGTAATAGTATTTTCCCTGGGAGCTTTAACTAGGTCATCATGTCCTCCAGGAGAGTCTGGAATTCTAACACAAATGAGAATAGAAAGGATTATGGAGATGTCTATGCAAATAAGACATGTTTTCTCTTTTTTTTTTTTTGTTTAAATAATATAAATAGCCCTGTTCTGCCCTCACTCTCCACAATTTATCAATCAACAAACATTTATTAAATATTTACTCTATGTTAGGCACTTGGGTTACAAATATAAAGAGTGAAAGAACCCCTACCCAGCTTATAATCTAATGAGGAAGAAAACAAATAAGTATACAAAATATATAGACTAAATATAAAGTCAGTATACAAAATATACAAAGTATACAAGTATGTGTACAAAATATGTAGAGTAAATATAAAAAGCATAAATACTCCCTAATAAAGGCATTTTTTAAATTAACAGCTACCTTGAAAAGACAGTTTGGGATCAGATTGTAGAGAAATAAATCTAAACAGACAATTTTGCATTTTCTCCTTAAGGCATTAGGAATCCCCCTGGAGTTTATTGATTAGGGGACTGACAGGATCAGATCTGTGCTTAAGGAAATTCACTTTGGCAGCAACATGTAGAACAGTAAATGTGAAAAGAGGGAAGGGATTTGATGTGTGAGAGATTGCTGAAGTATAAACAGTGAAGATTTAGCAACCTATTGGCTATATGGAATGGGGAGAAATAAGAAGTTGAAAATAATTCTGCATTTATGAACCCAAGAGACTGGAAGAATGGTAGTGCCTTCACAGAAATAGTGAAAGTTGGAAGAGGAATAAGTTTTAGGGAAAAAAATGTTGAATTTGAACAATGTAACATATACTTCAATTTGAAATATATAATAGGCATTTGGTGGTACAGGATTGGAGTTTGGGTTACTGTGGAACTGCTGGAGCTGATGGAATGACATGGCAGGCATAATAGGAAAAACAATTCCTTTCTATAAGAATAGAAATTATAACAAAGATGGAAAATCCTATTACTGTATGGTAACCTGCCATTGAAGGAGAGAAAAACCCTATAAAAAAGAGGAGATGGGATGGTGGTGGTAATGGTGGTGGTCGTAGTAGTAGTAGTAGTAGTAGTAGTAGTAGTAGTAGTAGTAGTAGTAGTAGTAGTAGTAGTAGTATATCAGTAGTATCTTCAGATGAGAAAACTTTGATAGAAAGTAAGGTTGCTTCTTCATGGTCTATAATATGACATTTTCCCTGGATTCTCATTCATTATTGTTATTGATGATAAGAATAGTTCACATTTCTGTAGTGTTTTATTTACAAATGACTTTTCTCACAATCCTGTAAGATTGGTAACATACAATTGCTCCCATTTTTTAGATGAGAAAATTGAGAGACAAATTATTTCCCCATGGCAGACCACTGAGTGTCAAGGCTGAAATTTGAACCCAGATTCTCTGATTTGAAAACTTAAGACTCCAATTCAACTGAACATTTAATCTTTATTAAAGAGCAGTTATATGCTAGTCCCTTTGCTAAGCAATGAAGATACAAAGACAAGAATGTAACAGTCCCAGCTCTCAAAGGATCTTCCATTCTACTGGCATGGACTTTTGATACACTCATGAGTCGATACATTAAATGTACAAATCAAATTCAAAGTAACTTCAAGAAGAGGATAACATCTGGGAAATTTAAAAATGACTTCATGGAGAAAATGAGCCCAGATCTAAGTGTCATAGAATAATGATGGAAGACTTCAATTATCCTAACAATTAGAGCTCTCTTGTTGCCAAAAGAAGAGCAGGTAATAACTTCTTAGGTTGCCTAAATTATATTTTCATCTTTCAACAGGTGCATAGACCAACAAGGGGAGACTGTATATTGAATCCCTCATCACTATCAGGCAATATATCCATTATCACTATCAGGGAAGGACTGGTTGCTAGAATGAAAAGTGATGAGAACCTTGGGGGAAAATATTTATAATATAACATAAAGGGAAATCTAGACATAGTGATAATTAATATTACAGAATAATTCCAAAAAGTTCAAAAGAAAGCTTATTTATAGAAATGTGATGGAGCCCGCTTGAAACATGGAGCCAAAGCATGTTGTTAAATTTTCTATTTTACACCTTGAAAATCAGTAAATACTACAAATGAAACAAATGTTTTGTTGATTTTCTAGAAATAGGATAGTAATGGAAAAAAAGTTTATGATGCTAATTAAACTTCAAAGTGGATCATGTGTACATATTTTCCAGAGAGCTGGTTGTTAAGCATTATACAGCCTTGTATATATACAGCCTTGTATAGATAGTATCACATGAACTAGTATTCTATTAGGAAAATCAACCAAGAAGGAATGGGAAATTTTTAGAATAGAATTCATAAAAGTCAAAGAGGAAAAAACTTAAATGAGGAGGAAAAATGGGAGTTGGTCTGAAAAGACCAATGTTCATGCTCCAATTAAGATTTCAAAAAGATATGAAGAGAAGATGGTGAATATAAAAAACTGGCACAGTCCTGTAAAACTTGTGTCAGAAATACTAAAGCTCAGTATGAGCTAAGTTTGGCCAGAGTAGCTAAGGACAATAACAAGGGATTTTTTTGTGACATTGAGGAAAAGATGAGGATTATGCATGGAACAGAGCTACTGCTTGGAATGGATAGGATGAAAATAACTGACAACAAAGAAAACCAAAGGCTAAAATGTTCAATTCTTACCTTGCTGTTTTTGTTTTTATTCAGAAGAATGACATTTCCTCTGGGAGTGACAAATCAAAAATGACCAATGGAGAGTTGAAACTCAAGGAAAAGAGACAATAAATGAGCATTTCCTCGTCCTTGATGTAGTCAAGTCATCTGCCCCAGATGAACTACATCCTTGGGCACTGAAAAAAAAACTGCTGAGCCTATATTGGTGATATTTGAGAATCATGTGAAATGGAGGTACTACAGTAGGCCTGGAGAAAGGCAATGTCATTTCAATTTTCAAAATGGAAAGGAAAACAGAGCCTGAATATTATAGACTGATTTAAATTCTTGGGAAAATCTTAAAACATCACTACAAAGATGGTTATTACTATCCAGAAAAAGACGCAATTGTTACAGGATTTTAATATAGCCTAATAAAGAACAGACCATGCCAGATTTATTTCCTTTCTGAACAGGATTCCTGGAAAGTTTCAACAAAATGGAGTTCATTATCTTTAAGTTAACATACTTATTTTCACTATACCTTGTAACTCTAAAACTTTGTGTTCTCTTCATCTTTGACTTTGGGGAAGCCACAAAGTTAAATTAGACATGATCTCTGAACTCACAGTGTATTGAGAAAAGATATAAAGTGTAAACAAATAGTGAATACAAATTGAATCATATGCATACATTAGAAAAATACAAAGAATTGCTATGAGAGCAGAAAACAGAGGTAGCTCAACCAATAGGGAAAAGGTTCCATGATGAAAGTGACATATGAACTGGATTCTCCATATCTAGTTTCCATATTGCACATTTCTAAAAGCTTTAAGATTTTAAAAGAAAAATAACCCTCTGAAGGAGTTTGAGTTTAAGTATTATTTTATCTATATTCATATTGTAGTTGAGGAAAATAGGAATAAAAGATATAAACACTCAACAATAAATGCTAAGTTCAGGATTCAGATATAGGCATTCTGATACTTTTTTTTCCTGTGATATATCTAAGATATCATAAATATCTGGCTGGACCTAACAATCCTAATATTTGTTTTCTTACAAATGAATCAAATATCTGGACAACATTCTGGTTAATCCCCATAGCATTTATTTAATAAACATTTGTGTAAGGTACTATTATGTACATTGCTTGATGTATGAAATTAACCTGGAAGATTAGCAATAACTTCCTCCCTCTCTCTTTTCCCAAAATAATGGTGACTGGGATTTGAATCTAGGTCTCCTAACTCCAAGCCTGGTGCTCTGAGCACAATATGAAATAAATCTCCAAAACCAAAGCATCACATATTCTACCCTCCAATATCACCTTTCCCAATTGGAAAAAAAAAAAAAAATTTCATCTTAGAAACAAACATGAAGCGCCTCAGAGCTCCTCCCATGAATGACATCACAGAGTTGGGTTGGCTCAGCATTGCTCTGGGTTCCACGGTCTGTAATCAGGCAATACTGAAAGTCTGGCCTAGGAGGCAGCAGGATGTGAGACTGGAAACAGCAGGATCAAAGCCTTTGTCTCGATGTGTATCTGTATTTCTGTCTGTGAAAGGGATGGGTTCTTTTTTTATGAATGGGTCCATTGTGATTTGAAACCAAAGCCCAATTGAATCTCTTGTCACTTTCCCTGTGTTCTATGGGGCTGAATTTCACCTTGGGTGTCCCCAAGACACGAGAGCAGATGGGGAATTCTATGAGGGTGAGTGGATATCCAGTCTATTTTAATTCTCCACCCCTTGTACCCTGAAGTCTGAGCTAACAGAAATATAAATGTTTCAGAGTACATAGAAACCGCCCCGGGCAAGGGCTTCCACTTGTCAATTTCCAGATGTCCCCAGCTGCAATATCATTGGATGAGCAATGACAACATACCCTCCACTGTGTTCCTATGGCCTGATACGCTGAGTGACTCATGGAGAAACGTCATCGTCTGCTTCCAGCCTGGCTGAAGACACACAGGCTCTTTACTAGCACTAAGGCAGGTGATGTGAGGGAAGGTACAGGGCGTCAGAAGATGCACTTCTATTGTTTATGACTTGAATGACATTTAGCAAGTCAGTGAACTCTTGTGGGTCTCAGTTAGCTTTTTTATAAAGTGGAAATGCTATTTGTCCATCCTACTCAATAGTTTTGTTATGAGAAGCAAATAAAATTAAGGATTTGAAAGGTCTTGAAAAGCATAAAGTATTATGCAAGCTAATAACATGTGTTTATATGTGTGTATGCATATGTGTATATATGTGTATATGTATGTCTATATATATAGTTATTATATAATATATAAATTGTGCAACTGTAGACAAATCCTTTAATACATATCTCTGAGCCTGCTTCATAATCCATAAAATTATATACATATATATGCACATATAAATATATAACATAAATATAGGAATATATTCTTATTATACTTTATTTAGGAATTGCCTACTTTTAAATGTTCACCTTTAAATGGCTTTAATTTTTTTTTACTTTTTTAAATTGAATATTTTAATAAATTCATAAAAAGATTTTTGAACAAAAACCCTATTAAAATACCAGGTAGAAGAGGTACCTCCTTCAGATACAAATGAGTTACTTCCACCTGGTGACAATACAGGATAATTGCAAGAGAAATGTCCATGTAGTTAACCAAATGTTGAAACTTCAAACCTAACATTATGAAATAAAGCAAAAAACTGTGATCATGTCTGTGACATTCACTGGAGCCAGGAGATTAGTTCATTTTAGAGCTCCTGAAATCATTCTAGAATTCTTTCCAATATAAGAGCCTGATCCCTTCTTATCAACTCATGTTTCTCCAGTCTCCTCAGGATTTATATAGACTCTCTAAGATCATAAGATAAAAAAAACCAAATTATTTTTCCACACAGTTTTCCCCTTACCATCATCTTCCTCATCATCAGCAGTTTCTTATACTGCTGATTATGACTCCATATGGGGTCTTGCAACTAAATGGGGGCATTGTAAAATTATGATTGATCATCAATAAATATTTGATTCATATATCTATTTTATATACCAGAACCATGTAAAAATTTCTCAAGTGAAAAGGGATAGTGAATGGAAAAAGTTTAAAAAGCCCTAATTTAGAGCAGAGAATCAATCACCCAGCCACATTCAAGTGCTTCAGACCACCAGGAAACACATTAAAACATAATCAGGAAAAATATAATGAAATAAATTAAAATACAATAGAAGATAGAAAATATTAAAATGTGTTTTTAAGTGGATATGTAGCTTGTAGGGATACTTATGGATGATTTAGTGGATCTTCTTTCTATTTGAATTTGACACCATTGATCTAGACTGTCACTTCTCCCTTTATTAGCCAGTTTCCTGGAAACATAGACCTACTTTTAGCCCTACCTACCCCTTTTTCCTCCTGCCTCTCCAACTGAGGAGCCTTCAGAGAGGGGCTCTAGACCAGCATCTACCTCCCCTGGTGCCCTTATTCCAAAATCAATTGTCCCGTTCAAATCTTATTTCCATTAAACTAGACTCCAGCTAGAACTCAGAGTCATGTCCTCCTACTAGGCTTTCTTGCCTTATTCTCTCCCACTTCTATGCCATCCTACAAACACTGCCAAATTCACATTCCTTCTTCTGCCTAAATCCAAACAAATCAATCCCTTTTGAATTACTATTCTATGACCTGGAAAAAAATCACTTTACCACCAATGATTTTTCTAAACTTTTTGCTCTCAGAATTCCTTTGGTTTATATTTTTAAAAATTATTAAGGCTGTTCTAAAGAGCTTTTGTTTACATGAGTTACGTTTATCAATAACTGTCTTTGTAATTTTGTCAAAATAGTTTTGGCTTC
Source organism: Sminthopsis crassicaudata (assembly GCF_048593235.1). Lineage (NCBI taxonomy): Eukaryota > Metazoa > Chordata > Mammalia > Dasyuromorphia > Dasyuridae > Sminthopsis > Sminthopsis crassicaudata. The sequence continues at coordinate 400,927,391 of NC_133618.1, read as the reverse complement.
GAGAATACCCTTAAAGGGTCTCAAGTGTACCAGGCAGTTCTTGGATAACACTTTTGGAACCAATAGATCTCTGAAAGCCTTTTTACCCTAAATGTTATGAAATCTATTGTCTATTGAATCCATTTCAAACTCCTTAGCCTGGCATTAAAGGGCTATTTTTCCAAACTGATCTCATACCACTCTTTCATTTATCCATACTAGTTATATTATAACTAGTCCCCATTCCCCAAACATATTCCATCTTTCTTACATTACCTTTGACTTTGCTCACACTGTTCCCTGTATCTTTTTCTTTCTTTTCTTTTTTCCTTCCCTTCCTTCAGTCCATATTATATATATATATATGTGTGTGTGTGTGTGTGTGTGTGTGTGTAAAATATTCTGTCTGTATTATAGATTATCATAAACTTATCTGCATATACTCTACAAAGGAATATAAATTTTGGTTGCTGAAACCTCCCATGATATCTTGGGGTTTTTTGGACTAGATTTCTTAAGACTGAATATAAACCAATGCATAGGATTTTCACTGTGTGTTGTCTGTTTGCTTACTTTTCTTTTCTTTCTTGTGTTTTTTTTTCTCTTTTGATTTGATTTTTCTGAGCATAGGATGACAAATATGGGAATATGTTTGGAAGAATTGCACATATTTAACCTATAACAGATTTTTTGCTGTCTTGGGAGGAAGAGGGGAGGGGAGGAGAGAGAAAGAAAAATTTGGAACACAAGATTTTCCAAAGATGAATGTTGAAAACTATCTTTGCATGTATTTGGAAAAATAAAATACTATTTAATAATAATAATAATAGTAATAGTAATAAAGAACTGTACCTTAAATCAAAATCATTCTGGCTCTTTTTGTTTGACCAATAATAGTACATAGGCCAAGCCCTACTTGGTCACTGTTTGGCTCTAATTGGCTCAATGTGAATGTAAATAGCAATTATTTCTGTTTTGGCCAGAAACCTTGAGGATCTTTCCCTCCCAGATTGATTTTTTTTGATTGGGTAAAAGAGCCCATGCCTCAGTCAAACTGAGACCTATAAAAGGCTTTAGCTTAAAAAAGCCAAGATTTCCCACTGCACCAGGCCCATCTCCAGTCATCCTTGTCTATACCTTGCCATTGGACCTAAATAGCTCTGGAGGAGAAAGTGAGACTGGTAACTTTACACAGCCTTCCCTCATCTAAAACCAATTCATTTGCATGTCATATGGCATCACTTCCATTATATAGTCCATATAGTTCATAGTCCTCCTCAAGGATGAAGGACAAATAACTACAAGAAGTCCTGTACCTGGAATGTCCTTCCTCCCCACTCTCTGAACATCCTTTTGCCTGCCAAATTTCTACCAAACTATAAAGCCAATTCAAACTCTCCTGCCTCCAGAAGGCTTTCTTGATTCTGATACTCCATCCTTCCTTTGGAATTGACCTCCCTCCCCCAAATTTCTTCTTCTTCTTCTTTTATGAGGCAGGACTTTCCCTGGGTCACACAGCTAGGAAGTGTTAAGTGTCTGAGACCAAATTTGAACTTAGGTCCTCCTGACTTCAGGGCCAGTGCTCTATCCACTGTGCCATCTAGTTGTCCCTCCCCCTAATTTCAAATAACCTTTTATTTAGATCTCTCTAACATAATAACATATGTTTGAGTCTCATCCCTCTAAGAAACTCTTAAGTTCCATTATGATAGGAATTATGTCCTCTCTAAATTTTGTTCCTCAATATCTATCAGTGTTCTACAAATAATAGGCCTTTATCTTGCTATTGGAATTATGAGACATCAAATAGCATGGACTGTTTGCTTCCTGCTCAAAGTTTATCTAGTTAATCCCCAAATCTCAAGATCCAAAGGTAGATAATAGAACCATAAATGAAGAGGTAGTAGGGACCTTAGAAGTCAGCGAGGTCCAACTCTGTCCCCTATTTTATAGATGAAGAGACAAACTCACTTACTTGCCTAAGGTCTTACAGATAACAAGTACCAGAACTGGAATCTAGTGAAGAGACTGTGATTATCCAATCCAGGCCCCTCATTTACAAAGGAGGAAATAAAAGCCCAGAAAATGATTCTGGATTCATACAAGGACACGAGCAATAGGCAGCAGAGTCTGAATTTGAACCCAGATCTTGCACCAAAGCCATGGCTTGTTCTACTTCACCAGCCTTCCTGAAAGGCAGCAGACTGTATCCCAAGGCTGATCCGGGGCTCCACCTGGCCATACTCACCTAACCCCTGCCAAGACCATCTGCAGGCTGGTGCCAAGCAAGCTTTATTCCAGCCTAATGTGTATTTCGCCAGAGTGCAGGCAGTAGTGACAGAATGAGGTTAGGATGCGGAGAAAAATGACATGATTATTTTATCCGAGGTGTCGCAGGGGAAAAGGGGAGAAGGAGCCAATGGCAGGTAGTCTCTGGGCTTGGGGTGACTCAGGGAGCTCACCCATTTTACCCCCAATAAATGTGATGTGTGCTTTTCAGAAGCTCTATTGAGGGGAGGAGAGCAAGGAATGAGTAATGGGGCTCAGCTTCTTTGTAGATATAGAACTGATTACACAAAATAATGGAAAGAGGCCAAGGCCAGGACTCAGTAGTCCTAGATTCAATTTCCAACTACTAACTACATTGCTATGGATTGTAGATAAGTCACAGAACCTATCTATGCTTCATCTGTATAATAAGGAGGATACTCACACTATTAATATCCCAGATTCAGATGAGATAATGGGTAGAACAGTGCTCAAATGGAAGTTAATTATTCTCTCTACTTGACAGACAAAAAAACAAAGGATCTGCGATCTAAAGTAAAAACCCCAAATGGAGTCCTGAAGAGTTGGATTGGGCTGAAATGATGAAACAACAAAAGCTAAGGAGTCTATGGAAGTAGTTTAAGGAAGAATTAGATCAAAAGCCCCAATCTATTCACACCAAGTCAAATGTTTATTCTATTATATTACACTATCTCACAATTAATGTTTGTTCACACTGTTGGCTAATAATACTTTAGCTAGAATTAGTTTATTAGATTAGCCTCTGAAGAGATAAGGAGCTAGAAATAAAGACTAGTGAACATAATGAGAAAGGAGAGCAAAAAGTCTATAGTACTAAATAGTGCCTGAAAGGGAAGGGTGTGGGGGGTTTTGCTTTATTTTGTTTTTGGAGGAGGGAAAGCTTTTTGAGCATTAAGGAGTCATCATGAAGCCCCTAGATTATAGAATGTCAGAGCTAAAAGGCACTTTTGAGAGAGAATGTTAGCAAGTAGACCAGATCTCAGAGGTCCAACTCCTTTCCAAAGTCTGACTTCCCTCTACAAAAATTCAACATGGTCCTATAGTCTCAAGTTTGAACACCTGCAGTGACAGGGAATTCACTACCTCCCAAAGAATACTGGGGTACTGAAAACCAATGGTGCTCAAAGATGGTTCCTATGACAGCAGCTTGCAAGGTTTCCTTGCTCCCTGGTTTTGCTAAAACACTTTAAAGGAGCCTCCTTCCAGCTCCTCCTTCCACACTGGGATTAATCCATCACCAAGTCTGAGCTAGTGCGCCAAGCCATTAATCACTCGGGACAGCTGCCTCAGCAAGAAGCAGGCAAGGTGACTGCCGAAAACCATGAAAGGATGGGAGAGAACGAGGGATAGACACCGTGACAGACAGCCCAAGGGAACCTATGACACAAAGCAGGCAGGTCAATCAGAGGCTGCTGTAGCAGGATCTTGAGGCACACATTACAACTGCGGAGGGGGGAGGTGTAGACAGAGAAACAGAGACAGAGACAGAGAGACAGAGAAAGAAAGAGAGAGAGAGAGAGAGACAAAGAGACAGAGAGAGACAGAAAGACAGAGTCAGACAGAGACAGAAAGACAGAGACAGAGAAACAGAGATAGACAAAGACAGAGAAATTTAAAAAAAACAGAAAGAAGAGATTCAGAGAGAGAGGCAAAAAATAATTCAGTGAAAAACAAAGACAGACACAGAGAGACAGGGAGACAGAAAGACAGACACAGGAAGAGACGGAGAGTCAGAGAGCTAAACAGAGAGAAAATGGAGAGAAAGAGGCAAAAAAAAAAAAAAAAAAAAGATTTAGTAAAAGACCAAAAGAGAGAGACAGAGAGACAGAGAGACCGAGATAAAGATAGACAGACACAGAGAAAAAGAGATAGATGCTTACAGGGAGAGACACAGAGAGAGAGAGACAGAGATGGAGAGATAGAAACAGAGAGAAACAAGCAGAGAGCTATATATAAAAAAAAAAAAACAGATACAGAAAGTGATACAGGGAAAAAATGATTCAGATGCAGAAAGTGATACAGGGAAAAAATGATTCAGTGAAAGACCAAGAAGGAGAGAGAGAAAAGGAGAAAGAGGAAGTGGAAAGAGAGTGAAAGAGGGAAAGAGAGAGAGGGAAAAAGATGGGAGTAGGGGAAAGAGAGAAACTGAGTCAGGAATGGAGAGACAGAGAGAGAGAGATATGAAACAGAGAAAAAACCAGAGATGAGAGATGGAGAGAGAGAGAGAGAGAGAGAGAGAGAGAGAGAGAGAGAGAGAGAGAGAGAGAGAGAGAGAGAGAGAGGCAAAGAATGATTCAGTGAAAAACCAAGAGACAGAGAAAGAAAGAGAGAGAAACAGAGAAAGCCTGGAAGAATCATATCTATCGTGACTCCAATAAATAAATGTCCAATGACTCAAAACAATGTCACAAGATCTGTTGAAGGATCTGAATATAAACAATCTTAAGAAGAGGGAATGCAGAAAGGATTTGAACTCTGTCTTCAAATATGTGAAGTTTTCATATGGCAAAGGGCTTCTACTTGCCCCCAGTGGACAGAATTAGTCTCAATGGGGACAAGCTCCAGGAAGGCAGAATTTGGCCTCATATCACTTGATCATTTTGGTAAACAGAACTAGTACTGCAGGATGAGCTTGCCAGAAATCAGAACTGTCTAAAAGAAGAAAGGTCTTCTCTGAAGTCAGTTAGCTTCCTACCATGGAAGGTCTTCAAGTCAAAGTTGGGTAACTACTTGTCAAGGATACTGCTGAGGGTCTAGGCAGGGATTAGACTATTGACTTTCTTTTCTCTCCTAGTTCTGAAATGATTCCTTAAAATCCATTTTCTTTGCTGGCAGCAGCATTGTTGTATGCCTCTAATACAAGCTCAAATTTGACCTCAAACTCTTACAAACCATATGATCCTGAGCAAGTCACTTAATTTCTGTTTGCCTCAGTTTCCTCAACTGTAAAAGGGGAATAATAATAGCACCTAGCTATTGTGAGGATCAAATGAGATAATATTCATGAATACTTAGCACAGTACCTAGCACATAGTAGGTACCATATAAATGTTAGCTCATCATTATTATTATCACTTTATACAATGGTCTTTTCCTCTGACTTCTATTCTATTTAACATCAATAAGCCCAATTCTTCCAGTATATGCTGCTGTTACAGCATAGCTTTAGAAGTTATTGAGATTCTTTCAGACTCCTAAAGTACTATTTAAGAAACCAACTTCCGACATTTGAAAGGGCCAGTAACACAGCTTGCAAAAAGATGCCAAGCATAAAGAGGTCATGGGCCGTGGGGCTGGATTATTGCACACACCATCAGACCTGGTTGCTGCATCACCTGGTTTGGTTTAATTATTTTTATTTGCTATGAGGCCAAGATGGTTTCTCAGGAAGGAAGTTAGTTATTAGATATAATTGTACTGTGGGAAAAAAAAAAAACCTGCAAAAGTATAAATCACTAAAAATAATTTTGGGGGGAGGGAATATCAGGGGAAATCCATCCCCTTATTATCCTGTTTATTTTACCAAAAGTTCATTAAAGATAAGGATAATTGCCCCATTTTACAACTGAGGACACTGAGGTGAAGTGACTTTTACATCGAGTTAATTTGAGAGCTAGGCCTCCTGGCTCCTAGTACAGTGTACTTTCCACTGGCTCTGCAGCACATAAATGAGAAATATGTGTAATGTATCAGGAATATATAAAATTCTATACTAGCAGAAACTCATGTTTCATCAGAGTGGGGCATGAGAAGGAAAGTTAAAGAAAGCAGTGATCACAAGTTGTCCTCTGTCTCAGAAAGTGGGTTGGAAAAAGTCACCTCCCGTCAGCCTTTGGAAAAATTTCCCCTTGTTTCCGTCCTTTAGCAAAGTTCATTATTTTTCTCACCCTGCCCTGTGTGGCCCAGGATGTTTCTTCTACAGGCCTTGGGCCTGGGGCCTGCTCAGCCTAAAAAACACAAAGAGTATCTGACAGGGCCTTTCTGCAGAATCCCCTTCACAGACCTCAGCCAAGTTTGCAGAGAATATTTCAGCTTTCTGAAAGGGGAGCTAAACCTGGGTGTCCTCCTAACTCCTCTTGTAAGAACAGTCATTTCTTCCGCGCGGGCATGTGGCTGTTGAAGGTCAAGAGAACCCCAAGGGGCCATAGAACTATTTGTCACCTGGGAACTTGATCCACTCCCACACCTAAAATAACCCACATTTTTCCTGCCTCTCTCTTCTCATTCCTAACAAGCCCATTGTACTCTTGTGAATCTTGGAATAGAAGAGCTCAGCAGGGACCTCAGAGGACCCCTAAATGAAGCAAGAATCCCCACTAGCACAATTTATAAGGAGTTAGAATGGAAAAGTGCTGATGGACTTAGAGAAAATCAAATCCAACCCCCTAATTTGTAGACAGGAACACTGATAGTCAGAGTAGGGAATTGATATGATTTCAGCCACATGGTGAGTAGGTAAAGGAGACAAGGTTTCTGACTGGGGTCAAAGGTTCCAATCCTCCCTCTAATAGTTGCTAATTATATGATCTTAGGAAAATCATTTCACCTCTCTGAGTCTCAGTTTTCTTATCTGTAAAATGAAGAAGTATAGATCAGGTGTTTTCTAATGCTCTTTCAGCTGCTTCTATTAAAGTCTAATGTTCTGGGGGCAAAGAACTGGAAATTGAGGAATACCCATCAATTGGGGAATGGCTAAACAAGTTGTGATATATGAATGTAATGGAATACTATTGTTCTATGGGAAATGAGGTGGTGAATTTCAGAGAAACCTAGAAAGACTTACATGAATTGATGTAAAGTGAAGTGAACAGAACCAGGAGAACATTGTACACAGTAATAGCAATATTGTGCAATGTGGGAGTTATGCTAGGCTTTGAAAGTTAGATAGGATTTAGATAAGCAGAGAGAAAGAGAAGGGCAAAGGGAATTCAGTTCAACTATTCAGTGTAAACATAGAAAAGTCATGTTTTCTATAGCCTTTATGTTCTTCACATCCTCTAATCCCTGCCTTAAGGACCTGGCCACAACACTGTCCATCTGCCCACATCCTGGCCTCTATCAATAGAAAAGGGGAAAGGGTGGGTGGGGGGAGCTGATTTGAAGGAGAAACAGTGAAAGAGAAAGTCAAGGGATCCTGTAGGATTTTCCCTCTTCCCTACCCTACTTCTGGCTCTGTTCCAAGGCTTCCTAATGATAACCAAGGATTGTCCATATTACAGTTCTCCTGGGGCAAAGGAAACTAGCCCTAACAATCCTAGCTCATTGGCTTGTGGGTTAGAGAGTTCAGCATAGTTCTGTAGAAAGAGACCTTGGATAGGAATAAAATCAACTGAGCTCTACAGTCTTAGACAATCAGAATTGTCTGTTGTTAACTTATGAGATCCTGGGCACATCACTTCCCCTCTCTCAGCCTCAGTTTCCTCATTTGTAAAATGAGTGCCTTGGACTTAGGGTCCCTTACAAGTCTGATATTTCAATTCTGATATTCTTTAAAAAAAAAAAAAAGTTCTAAAGTTTCCTACCAAACTCTTACATTCTCTGGTTTAAAATTCTATTTTTGGCATAATAATTTATTCCATAGCCTCCATGCATGTCAGTTTTCAGGTTCCTTTCCCAGATTCCCTTTGGGCCCATAGAGGTATTACTTTAAATTGTTCCTGAGCCATGTTTTACCCAGACAAGAGTCAAGAAAAGGAGAGGAAAGGGAAAGAAAGAAGAATGAATTCAGTGCAATTGGGGTTAATCCCACTCAAAGCCTAAATCCATGTTAGCAGCTAATCCAGTTAGTACAGCTTTCATCAGGGGCTTTGATAAATCCTTTAACCTCTTGTGGTAAACTAGAAGAAGCTTAACAGCTCAGCCTTCATGGGGAGATCCATCAATAATGGAGCTAAGCCGGTATTTAGCAAGGTTCAAAGAGCAATAAACAAGCCCAGTTCAAGGACCCCCTCCTCCAGGAAGCCAGCCCTGACTACCACAACCTTAATCCATCTCTCCTTCTCTGAACATCGAGAGTACAATACTACACATGTTAGTACTGTACAGCGTACCACCTTGTGCAATTCTCAAATTGTTTCATGCAATTGACCCTATCTCCCCAATAAGTGCAGAGACTATGCCCTCTCTCTTTTTTTATCCCCCATAACCCCTAGCACAATAATGAATATGTGCTAAGAGTTCAAAAAATACTTTTCATTTTGCCTGAAAGTATCATCTTTTTGAATATCTGTACAGTAGTAATTCAGTAAATGGAGACCTTGAACTCTAGACTCTTGTCCTTAGACTTAGCTACTGATGTTCTGGGTCTGCCCTACCTGACTCTCCTATTATCTGGACTTTTATTTTTGCTCAATTGAGAAATGACAATCTTTAGTCAGGACAAAGGAATAGTCGCTCCATTCTAAAGTCTCTTTCAACCTTAAAATTCTATATTCCAAGTCCTGAGATCCCTTTCATCTGAATCATTCCTCGGGTTCTTTTTTTTCCGACAATCTAGGTATAATCAACGCCAGCTCTATTATTCTTTCTTCTGTATTCTTAGGATCATGTAGATGACCTTACAGATTATCTAAACCAAATCCATCATTTGACATAGAAAGGTCTACCGAATTTAACTGACTAGCCAAGATCACAGGAGCAGAATATGGCAGAACTAAGGTTTAAACACAGAGTCTCTGACTCTAAACCCAATACTTTTCCTCCCCCCCACCAAAGTTTTCAGCTTCCACCTTGGACATTCTAAGATTTCTATTCTGAGGCATTCATACTGCCCAATTGTCCAGGGACATCCCAAGAAGCCTCCTCTCTTGGGAAACAATATATATTTTGGATTTCTCTGACTCTTCCTCTTCCTTTCAAAATTGCTTTTCCTTATCTCCCTTCTCTTGGTACTAGCTTTCCTCTGGATTTCTATGAAAGATCCTCACATATATGAAGACAATGATTGTCCAAGGTAAACACACCCTTCAACAGATCCTGGTTTGGCAGAGTTTCCAATCCCCTTATTATTCTGGTCAATTCCTTTTGTACACACTCTGAGCTTATCAATGTCCTTTCTAAAATAAGGTGCCCCCAAAAAATAGGCATGAGAAGAAACTATATCAGGTAGATGAATTTAAGAATTCTTAAAATTAACAAGCATATTTACTTTTTAATATAAAGTAATGGGTCACTGATCACATGATGAAAATAATAATAATCCATATCTCTATAGTGTTTTACAGTTTACAAGCCCTTTCTATACCTCTCACCATTCCCCCCCCCCATATATATAAAAACACAAAGATATACTAGGAAGGAGGTAGAGCAAGCATTATTATTCCCATTTAAGTAAGGGAGTAAGGAAATTGAGGCTCAGGAAAGTTTAGTGACAATAAGCTTGAAAGGAAAAGAGCCAAAATTAGAATCCAGGACTTTCACTCTCAGTCCAATATTCTACCTACTTCATCATGGGTAAACAATGATAAAGAAATAACAGGTGAAGGAGATACCGCAGAGACAAACACAAACTCGACAGAGAGACCAACTTTAGTCATTCTACATAAAGGGCAAGACTAGAGTTTTGAATTAGCCAACAAGAACCTCCAACTCTTCTCAAGATTCCAGGCACGTACTTTCCATTCTCATTCACTTTCACAGCTAAAAGGTCGATCCCCTCTGCTCATTTCACCCTCCCCAACAAGGAAGAACATTGTATTATCTTCGATATTTACTGTGTTCAGCCAGTGGAGAAATCAAATGCCCATGGAACATTAACCTGATCTTACCATGAGTGGAATTTACTGTTCACTGGGACAAGAGAGGTCACAGAAGTTCTTCATTCAGGTCGCTCATTGCAAGATAATACATACCAGCTTACTTTGGGGATATATAGAGTCTGAACTCCACATCTACTCTCATCTCCTTTGGGATAAATGAGAATAGAAAAAAAAAACACAGCATTTTAGAGCAAGAAGCTTTAGAAGTTCTAATTTTATGGCAATAAAGAACCTTAAAAATAATTTTGATCATAGATCATAGATTTGGAGCTAGATACTAGAGTGAAATGCCATTTCTTTCTCTAACTTATTTTTATAGATGCAGAAACTGAAGCAAACAGAATGACGTGATTTAGCCAGGATCACATAATAAGTGTCTGCACCTGTCAGATTGGCTAAGATGACAGGAACAAATAATGATGAATGTTGGAGAGGCTGTGGGAAAACTGGGACACTGATGCATTGTTGGTGGAGTTGTGAAAGAATCCAACCATTCTGGAGAGCAATCTGGAATTATGCCCAAAAAGTTATCAAAATGTGAAGACCCTTTGACCCAGTAGTGCTACTACTGGGCTTATATCCCAAGGAAATACTAAAGAAGGGAAAGGGACCTGTATGTGCCAAAATGTTTGTGGCAGCCCTTTTTGTAGTGGCTAGAAACTGGAAAATGAATGGATGTCCATCAATTGTAGAATGGTTGGGTAAATTGTGGTATAGGAATGTTATGGAATATTAGTGTTCTGTAAGAAATGACCAACAGGAGGAATACAGAGAGGCTTGGAGAGACTTACATCAACTGATGCTGAGTGAAATGAGCAGAACTAGGAGATCATTATACACTTCAACAATGATACTATATGAGGATGCATTCTGATGGAATGGATATCTTCAACATAGAGAAGAGCTAATCCAATTCCAATTGATCAATGATGGACAGAATCAGCTACATCCAGAAAAGGAACACTGGGAAATGAGTGTAAACTGTGAGCACTGTTTTGTTTTGTTTTTCTTCCCAGATTATTTTTAGCTTCCAAATACAATCCTTCCTTTGCAACAACAACAACAACGAAATTCATTTCTGCACATATATATTGTACCTAGGATATACTATAAGATATTTAATATGTATGGGAATGCCTGCCATCTAGGGGAGGGGGTGGAGGGAAGGAGGGGAAAAATTTGGAACAGAAGGGAGTACAAGGGATAATGTTGTAAAAAAAAAAATTACCTATGAATATGTACTGTCAAAGAAAATGTTATAATTATAAAAATTAATTTTAATAAATAAATAAATAAATAAAAAAGAAAGAAAGAAAAAAACAAAAAACAAAACATAAGTGTCTAAAGCCAGATTTGAACTCACAAAGATGAGTCTTCTTGACTTTTCAGGTCCAGCACTCTATCAACTAACCCATTTAGTCCAGGGAAGGAACCTTAACTGTCATCTAGTCTAAATCCTAGATTTAATAGATGGAAATTGAGACCCAGAGAAGGAAAATGACCTGCCCACAGTAATACAGCTTGTTAGACCAAATAAATTTAGGGAACAATGAGAGAAATAAGAACAAATAAAAACCAAAACCAATGCTATGAAAAATTATGAAGTTTTCTTTTCTGAGTTCTTTTCAAACTCTTCTGAGTACTTTATACCCAAAACAACCATTCTTACTTTGAATGTTACTCCTAGATCTCTGGGAAAAGAGTAATCATCTGGGAAAAATATCTGTTACTCTGATTTGTCACTGTTGTTCAATCATTCAGTCAAACTGACTTTTTGTGATTCCATAGACCATGGCATGTCAATGTTGCCTGAGGGGTATTATTGGCAAAGATATTGGAGTGGTTTGCCATTTTCTTCTCCAATACATTAGGGTAAACAGAGGTAAGTGACTTGCCCAGGGACACATAGCTACTAAGATCTGAAGCCCAATCTAAACTCAGGTTTTCCTGGCTCTAGGCTCAGCATTCTATCCACTGAACCACGACCAGATTTGAACTCAGAAAGATGAGACTTCCTGATTCTAGGTCCAGCCCTCTATCCATTATACCACTTAGCTGCCCCCATTCCTATGATAGTATTACATAATTAATACTATCCCAACCTAAGGGAATTATTCTGTTTTAAAGTGAATAGGATAATTGTAGGATCATAAAGGAAAGAGATACTTTAGATCAGATCTCCAAGGTGTCCTCAAGTCTTCACATTATTTTATCTAAGATTGGTGGGGAATTTTTGTTAAAGACTGTCAAAGCCATTCTCTGAAACAGAGAGCAGTATATACTCCATCTGCAGGATAGTTGTTTGAAAAGAGGGAGCTTTAAAATTCTTCAGCCCAGCACTACCTCCCTCCACCAAAAATAAATAAATAATAGTCCCAAAGCAAACTATATAATTTTGGGCAAGTCATATCACCTCTTTAAGACTTATTTTTTTCCTTCACAAAACAAAAAAGTTTCTGGTCCCTTCTAGTTCTAAGAATTTATGTTCTGTGTTCTAAGATTTTGTAGTCTGATGTCCCTTCCAGTCCTGCAGTTCAATATTCATTGTTTTAAAATCCTATCCTGAAATTCTTTGTTCTATATGCCAAGGTCTAAAATGCTGTGTTAACTCTAAAGTACTTACATGGAAAGGAACATTAGGGACCTAAAGATGCTTTCCTGAGGCTTGATCTAGGTGAGGTTGCCCAATATCAGGGGTTTGAATGTCTTTACATTAATGTCTCTATCATATATTCATTTTTCAGTTAAGGAAGAAAATGTACCCCTTGTCTAACAATGCCTATGTTCCTTTACCAAAAAAAAAAAAAAAAAAAAAAAAGACAAAATTGGGTTCCCAAGCCAAGTTCTATTCTAGGAACAGCCAATGACTCACTGAGTGACCTTGAACACGAGCAAGTAACCTTTATGTTTCTGGATGTACCAGATACTCTAGACCCAGTTAGCCTTGCTATGATATTTATAGTCAGGACATAATGTACCTCTTAGCTTATAGACTTTTCAAACTATAGACTTTAGGAGTCAGGAAGAGTGTTCCTTCTTTATATCTATTCTCTGCCATTATATAGGAACTTTTATTTTTTCTTTTTAAGACTGGGCATCCCTATATTGCTGAGGCTGGAAGTGCAGAAGCTTGTTACAGAGTAATCCCACTACTGATTTACCTGGGAGTTTTAACCAGCTCTGTTTCCAATCTGAACTGTTTCATCCCTTCTTAGGCAACCTAATAGTCCTCAGTGATCTTAGATCTAGTGAAGACATCTGCTCTGGCTTAAAGCACTGAAGCTCCAGAGATCCATCAACATCTGTCCACTTGTAGCTAGGATTATAAATATGAGCCACCACTCCTGGCTAGAATAGGTATCGTTCAATCTGTTTCAGATTAATGCTCCAAATTTGCTTCATAACTTGTCAAATATACAATCTACTGTAGAATTAACAAATGATATAATAAGTTTATGGAAGAGTTGGGAACAGAAGACAGGCATCTTGATGTTCCACCTGATGTTCTTCTCATTTCATCCTTTTTAATGATTACCTATGATATTTAATCCTAATTTTATTTGATCTATATTTCTTTTGTAATTAGTGACTTGGAGTGATTTTTATTTGTGATGTTAATAGCTTGCAATTCATCTTTTGAGAATTATATTCATAACCTTTGATCACTCATGCATTGGTAAATGATTCTTATGTATCTATGATAGTTCTCTATTTTTCTTACATTTCAAATGCTTAAGAGAGATAATTGATGCAAAGATATTTTCCCAAAATATAGTTTTCCTTCTTATGTTAATTGCATTAATTGGACTTATTAAAAAAGTATATCAATTTCCTATCATTTAAATTATCTAATTTTTCTTTTCTGATATTGTCTCTATCTTCCTTTAGTTAAGAATTCTTGGCCATAATTGTGAAAGACATCTGATCTTGTTCTTTTCAAATATTTCAGTATTTGATTTTTTTTTTTTATATTAAGCTCATGGATCCATTTAAAGCTTATTGTGTTATATTGCACAAGGGATCTTGGTTCAAAACTAGTTTACACCAATCTACTTTCCAGCAGTTTTTTGGTTTTTTTTTTTTTTACATCTTACTTTATGTTTCAGAAATTTCAGTTTCATCATCTGCAAAATGAAGAGAATGATCTAGATTAGAGGTGTCAAATACTGAAACATCCTGAGTGCTACTGAACTATATTAAAATATAATAAAAAAATAAAATATGTAAAAATTTAAAAGAATATAAATAATATTAATATGAGGTTTTCTAAGTTAGTATACAATTATGTATTGTTTATGACTCCAACCTATATTTATTTGAGTTTTACACACAAGATCTAGATTCTCTCTAAAGTCCCTTATATTTCTTTATTTTATATTTGGCATTTTAAAAGATTCCCTTCTAGCTCTTATTTTCTATACCTAAACTGCCTTTCAACACTGGCATCCCATTTTGTAAGACTCTCTCCAGCTACACAGCATTTTCTGATTCTTTATACAGATGGGATGATACCCAGTCCCTTAACAACAGCACTATCTGAGCTCAATCATTATCTCGCTATCTGACTTCTTTGTTGTTCGGTTATTTTTCAGTTATGTTTTATTGGCAAAGACACTCAAGCGGTTTGCCATTTCCTTCTCCAGCTCATTTTATGAGGAAACTGAGGCAAACAATGAAATAACTTGTCCAAGGTCCCACAGCTATTAAATGTCTGGGATAAGATTTAAATTCAGGAAGAAAAATCTGAGTCCAGGTCTGGAACTCTATCCACTGTGCAATTTAGCTGCAGCATGATCTTTAAAGTTTGTCCAGTTCCAAAAATCTATAAATCTATTAAAAATCAAAAGAAATACAAAAAAAAAATCAAAAGAAATACCCTAAACAAAAGAGATTAGCTTTGTTCTATTGGACTATAAAACGAGGAGCAATACATGCAAGTTACATGAAAGCAAATTCTGGCTCAAATCATGAGATAAAAATGATGAAATGCTTCAAAAAGCAGTGGGCTCTCCATCCCTAAATGCTTAGTAGCAAAAGCCACATTACTTTTCCAAGGAGATTGTAAAGAGAGATAGTCATTGCTCCAATGCAACCAAATGAGATGATTTCTGAAGTCCCTTTTCTAATGAAAGGGAGCTAATGAAAGAAGAGCTTGTCCAAGCCAAATGAATGTTTGGTGTGAACAAATGGTGATAAGAAAGACAGAAGTCAGTTTCCCAACAGCTTTGAGAGTCTTCAAGTAAAAGCAGATAAAAAGGAAGGAAGGAAATAGGGAAAGAAGGAAGGAAGGAGAGGAAGGAGAGGAAGGAGAGGAAGGAAGGAGAGGAAGGAGAGGAAGGAAGGAAGGAAGGAAGGAAGGAAGGAAGGAAGGAAGGAAGGAAGGAAGGAAGGAAGGAAGGAAGGAAGGAAGGAAGGAAGGAAGGAAGGAAGGAAGGAAGGAAGGAAGGAAGGAAGGAAGGAGAGGAAGGAGAGGAAGGAGAGGAAGGAAGGAAGGAAGGAAGGAAGGAAGGAAGGAAGGAAGGAAGGAAGGAAGGAAGGAAGGAAGGAAGGAAGGAAGGAAGGAAGGAAGGAAGGAAGGAAGGAAGGAAGGAAGGAAGGAAGGAAGGAAGGAAGGAAGAGAAAACAGTACTCTATGAGGATTGAACCTGGAAAGTCTCCTTTCCTGCCTTATTTTGGGTTTCCCCGTAGATGGAGCGTAGTTAAAAAGAGAGAAAGAGACAGAGACAAAGAAAAGGAGACAGAGAGATCACCAGAGACAGAGAATTAGGACAGGGATTCCCTTACTTGTAAAGTGAGGGGAGGGGGAACTTGGGCCTCTAAGGAGCCAGCCCCGCAACTCTAAGTCCCACGAAGCTTTGTCCGGAGAGGAAAGCGCTTGCTTTTGCACTCTCAGCCCTGGGGTGTCCCAAAGCTGACTGAGTGGACTTCAAAAAGCCTATTGCGGACTGCTCAAAGACAGGGAAAGATAACACCTTTTCTCCTGGCCGGGGGCGGGGAAACCTCGAGGTCCCCCAGATCGAGCAAGAACAGCCCAGGGAAGGCGCCGCTGAGCTGGACTACTACACCATCCGGGTCAGTGGCTGCTAGCCGCGAGACTAAAGTGCCTTTGGGGCGTGAGACTGGTCACCGTCTCCCATTCATTCTCAGGTGTGGTGCTTTATTGTGCTGGAGCTCACTTCCAGGGCCACGAGGTGGGGAAATCATTTCCTGGAGTCTTACTGGAGGAGCTGAGCCCAAGCACTGACTGCAGCAGCTGCTGAGTGACAAGCAGCCTCTCCTCCCGCCCCCACGCAGACCTGAGGAGCCATCATCAGCTCGTGGTCAGTCCCCGCTGAGTTGAATGAGAGCAGGTACTTTGCTATTTTCTTTTCATGTCTCCCTGGATACCTTGCACTTTCCAAAACAGGAAAGATCACAGAATGTTCTAGTCAGGATTGGGAGTTAGAATCTTAGAATCTCAATCGTCTCTCCTGTGGAAGGGATCAAGAAGGTCAGATAGTCCAGTACATTGAAACTGACAGTCCCCCTGCGACATCCTAGACAAGTAATCTATTTCAATACCGCCTCTGAAGGGAAAGCAGCGAACTTTTTTTTTTTTTTTTTTTTTTTGGACTAACCTATGATTAGTCCCACTACAGGTGCAGACAGGTACTAGTTCTGCAATCTATCACCTTGGTGAATTACAAGTAGGTGGTGCGGTGGATAGAGCATCACGCCTGTAATCAGGAGGAATCATTTTCATTCGTGAGTTCAAAGACAGCCTCAGACATTTACTAGCTGGTTTTTACCTCAGTTTCTCATCTGTAAAATAATTTGAAGAAGGAAGTGGCTAACCACTCCAGCATCTCCACAAGGAAAAACGGAAAAAACTGAAGGGAGGACTGACTGAACAACTGAGAGTCCAGTGTCCCACATTAGGGGCTTGAGAGTATAGGTCCCTTGAACCCAAATCTTCCTCATTCCAAGGCCGCTCTTAGTCCGGTACCCCATACTGCTCCCGTCCTGTCTTGGAAGGTCTTTCCCTCCTTCACCCCAGTACTCTTTCTAGTTCTGCTTCTGGCCTGGCTGGCTACCTACTTCCACCTAGCTGCTCCCAAATATTAGCTAGGGCCTTTCCTCTGCTGATTATTTCTATTCACCCTGTTAAAGGGCTTGTTTATGCATAATTATTTATATATTGTTTCTCCCACTAGATTGTGCACTTTTAGAGGACAGAGATCTATCTTTTGCCTTTCTTTGTATCCACAATACTTAATCCAATGCCTGGCACATCATGGTTATTGATAACTGATTAATCAGGTTAAAGGTAGAAGTGGCTGGTTATGGACTGTACAGGGACACATTGTGATGTGTAGAAGGATTAAAAATGGATCTGGAGTGGGAGGCTAAGGTTGAAGCCCAGTTCTTACTATCTGGAGTGTACCCTTACCCCCTCTGGGCTTCAGTGTCCATTTGGAAAATGAAAAGGTCAAATTAGATTATCCAGCACTGGCTACATCACTAGAATAAAGAGCGCTAAAGTTCCTCCAGGCATATAACTAATACCATGGGGAAGGAGGTAGGGGGCATCATGTTCTAATAACTAGCTAATTATTATAGTTGTTGCTGTTTGTTCTTCTTATTATTCTCTTCACTATTGTCTTTATGCCATAACTACATATGAAACTGTTTTTTTACAGGATTTCTCTGGGCCTCAGATTTCCTTTTTGTTCAATATGATTAATAAGAGAGGAAAGGTGTGAAGGATGAATAATGTAGTGACAAAGGCAGCTTCAATTCCAGAATCTTGGGGAGAAACAGGTAGAATCCGACAAGGTGACTGCACAGAACAGGGCAGAAAAAGAGAGACTCAGTCAAAGAGGCAGCATTTCAAAGTGGGAGGAGTATGGAGCTTTACTACTACTACTATTGTTACTATTACTACTGTTGCTGATTATAATAACTTTTACAAAGTAGCTATTATGTGTCTGGCCTTTAAACATTAAATAGTATTCTAAAAATATCTCACTGGATCTTTATAACAATCCTATGAGGTAGGGGTTATTATGATCCCCATTGTATAGATGAAAAACTGAGGCAAAGAAATTAATTGACTTGCCCAGGACAACACTACTAATGAATGTCTGAGACAGGATTTGAACTCAGTCTTTCTGAGTGCAAACCCAGCCCTCTATCCCCTGCACTACCTAGTAAAAGATCCTATTCTAGACCTGAATCCTAGTCTTGTATCTTCTATAAAATGGTGAAAATACTACTAATACTATTTGCTTCAGAAAGTTTTTCTGAACCTCAAAGGATCTAATGGATGTGAGAGTCCATATACTATCAATTAGCTAGGGATAGAAGTGATTAGTGAGCTTAGGGTCTCTGGAGAAGACAGCTAGACTTTGCTCATTGCATATTATTCTAGCTAGACACAGTATCACAAGACTTGGAGCTAAAAGGAATCATAAAGTCCACTTATTTAATAGAGAAGGATACTGAAATTAAGAAATGGGAAGTGACTGGCTCAAGTTGCATAAATAGCAAATAGTGGGACTTGGATTCACACTCAGGTCCTCTAAGTTCAGACCCAGCATTTCCTAGGCTATATCATGCTGCTTCCCTATTCAATCCCAGACTTCTCCCAGGAAGGCCATTTGCCAAGGCCTCTGAGCCCTGACATCCCCTTCCCCAACATAATTGAGAAATATGTTCCTTGTGAATTCCTAATTGGAGCAGAACAGATGGTGGAGGGTTTTGTTTAATGAAATATGTCCGTTCAATTAAGCCGGGCCATGGGGGATTGGGGGCTTCAGCAGGATTTCATGTGGCTTTACTCTTGCCTGCTATAGTGATCTCTGGGATTGTGTACAATCTTGTCTAGAGGATTCCAAGATTGGGCTTTTGAAATTACAGCTCCATCCATCTTTCTAAAAAATGTTCACTTGGACTCCAGAGAGGTATCTCAATATGGTGAGGAAAAAAATGCTGGATTAAAGAAGCAAAAGACTTGGCTTTGAATCCCAACTCAGTTCTAAACTGTATTGACCCTGGCAAGTCATTTCCTTTTCTGGACCTTCCTTTGTGCAAGGACAGAAAATTATTCTTTAGTTGTGTACCTCAATCACTCCTCACTATTTAGTGTCCCAGTCAAGGGAAGCTCTGTGGCCAAAGCCAGCCAGACCACCAAAGGCAACAACTGCTTTTAATTGAAATAAAGTCCATGAGGAATGCAGAAGGTAGACTCTATGGGCAGTTTGTTTCCTTTTTTCTTTGGTAAACCAACTCTAGCCCACTTCTTTTCATGGAACCCTTCTGTTCTTTCTTTATTCAATGTGAGTGTATCATCCAAATCCTTCATTTTACTGAGAAAGAAACTGAGGCTCAAAGATGTTTCAATTCACCCAAAGATAGCAGTTAGAGGAGTCATAACTTGAATCAAAATGAGATATTCTTTGTTTTTTTCACATCTCTCCATGTGGCAGTCACTTAGACATCTTTCATGACAAGGAGGCAAAGCCATCTCCAAATAAAAGGAATCACGAAATCATAGATATAGGACTAGAAGGGAACTTTTGTGATTATTCCATTGTTTTTCAGTTACATTTGATCCTTCATAACTCCAATTGGGGGTTTCTTACAAAGAAACTCATTTTGCAAATGAGGAAACTGAAGCAAATAGGGCTAAGTGACTTGCCCAAGGTCATACTGCTAGCAAGTATCTGAACCTAAATTTGAACTCAGGAAGAAGAGTTTTCCTGACTCCAGATCTGGTACTTTATCTCACTATCCTAGAAGAAAATTTAGAGACCATCCTATCCAACCCCTTCATTTTACAAATGAGATACTGAAATACAGAGAAGCGATTCAGATAGTAAAGGGTCACACAACTAGTAAGTGTATGAAGAGTGATATGAATATAGGTCTTCATGACTTTAGATCTAGTACATTTACCTACTCCATCTATTCTGTCTGTATTATATAGGCCATTCAAACTTGACTCAAGATTCTGATTTAATGAAATGAGTTTGTATCCCCACATGCATCTGGTAACTGGAGAAGTTGTCCCAGATTTATTTTTATAATATGGGTTAATATGACATGTCAACATTTCTTTCCATTCACTGAGTCTGAAAACCCTGACTGGGAATCAGAACACCAGGATTCTTAATTCTGGCTCTCTAACTTACTCTGTTATGTTGGACCACTCATTTAAAATCTCTAGATCTCAGTTTTCTCTATAAGAGCCTACACAAAGACAAAAGAATGTTCCAGATAACAAGGAAAAAAAGAGGTGATTTGTCCTAGGGATGCAATGTATTGGCAAGTAAAGTGGATTCAGATTCAGTAGAACTATGTTCAAGCCCTGGATTAATCTATTACTAGTCATAAAACCTTGGTCAAGTTACATTGTCTGGCTCCGATTTCCTTAATTGCCGGTGCCTTCTCCTCCAATGTTAACCATGTAGCTGTTCTATGTATATTTTATATATAGTTTATGTTCCCTTCACTCCATTAGAATGTAATCTCCTTGAGTTCACATTCATTTTGTCCTTCTACCCTCAGATGTTAGCACAATGTCTGGCATCTATTTAGTATAAATACCTGTTGACTATTCATTGATCTGCTGTGCTTCTTAATTTATAGGATTATTATGAGCAAAGTGCTTTGCAAACTATAAAAGGTTATAAAAGCATGAGTTATTATTACAGAATCCTAGTGTAGGGTATTTCCTTTCAAAGCTGTTTCTCCCGGGCTTCTAATTCTGTGAAGGAGGCTGGCCCACTTACCTGACCAATAGACTCTTCCACAGTCCCTAAGGAGTCTCAAAGCTTAATTAAGATGAGATTACTTTGCCCCCAGGATCTGAAGTGAGCTATGAAATTGAGAGAATTCAGGGACTTCTAAGAATGATTACCGCCCTTCCATCTTACTCGAGCCCAAGAAATTAAGTCTTCATCAGACCAAGGAATGTGCTTCTGCATTATTATCCCTATTAATTAGCACCTCACCCTAATGATTTTTCTCATAACAGGCTAGGTTTGAATAAGAATGACAGACCCTAAAACTGCTAGGAAGTGATGGAGCCACTCTCAGTTATACTAATTACTGGCATTTGTATAGCAATTTAAGGTTTGCAAAGAGCTTTCTGGATATTATGTCTTTTGATCCTCACAACAACCCTGGGAGATAGGTGCTATTATTGTTGATTGTTCATTTAGCTGTTGTGTTACTTAACTTATAGGATTATTATATTATATATTATATTATATTAATTATATTATATTAATTATATTATATTATATTATATTATATTATATTATATTATATTATCCCCATTTTACAGATAAGGAAAGTGAGACAGGGCTATTAAGTGCTTGAATCTGGATTTGACTTCTGGTTCATTGCTCTACCCACCATACCACCTAGATTTCTAGAGTAGAGAGTTTTATTTCTACAATAAAAACCCTTTTACTTCAGCTCTTTCTGTCCTACCAGTCTTTTTTGAGGATATGTTAATTCCAAACCCTGTTTAATATTTTATTTGTCCCGGTCACATGTAAAACAATTTTTAACATTTGTTTTTAAAACTTTGAGTCCCTCACAGGGCAAGATAGTGAATAAAAATAGTAATCTAGTGTTTGACAAACCCAAAGATCCCAAATTTTGGGATAAGAATTCATTATTTGACAAAAACTGCTGGGAAAACTGGAAATTAGTATGGCAGAAACTAGACATGGACCCACATTTAACACCACATACTAAGATTAGATCAAAATGGGTCCAAGATTTAGGCATAAAGAACGAAATCATAAATAAATTGGAGGAACATGGGATGGTTTACCTCTCAGACTTGTGGAGGAGGAAGGAATTTGTGTCCAAGGGAGAACTAGAGACCATTATTGATCACAAAATAGAAAATTTTGATTACACCAAATTAAAAAAGTTTCTGCACAAACAAAACTAATGCAAACAAGATTAGAAGGGAAGTAACAAATTGGGAAAAACATTTTTACAGTTAAAGGTTCTGATAAAAGCCTCATCTCCAAAATATACAGAGAATTGACTTTAATTTATAAGAAATCAAGCCATTCTCCAATTGACAAATGGTCAAAGGATATGAACAGACAATTTTCAGATGATGAAATTAAAACTATTTCCACTCATATGAAAGAGTGTTCCAAATCACTATTGATCAGAGAAATGCAAATTAAGACACACCTGTCAGATTGGCTAAGATGACAGGAACAAATAAAGATGAATGTTGGAGGGGCTGTGGGAAAACTGGGACACTGATGCATTGTTGGTTGTGAAAGAATCCAACCATTCTGGAGAGCAATCTGGAATTATGCCCAAAAAGTTATCAAAATGTGCAGACTCTTTGACCCAGCCATACTACTACTGGGCTTATATCCCAAGGAAATACTAAAGACGGGAAAGGGACCTGTATGTGTCAAAATGTTTGTGGCAGCCCTTTTTGTAGTGGCTAGAAGCTGGAAGATAAATGGATGTCCATCAATTGGAGAATGGTTGGGTAAATTATGGTATATGAATGTTATGGAATATTATTGTTCTGTAAGAAATGACCAACAGGAGGAATACAGAGAGGCTTGGAGAGACTTACATCAACTGATGCTAAGTGAAACGAGCAGAACCAGAAGATCATTATACACTTCAACAATGATACTGTATGAGGATGTATTCTGATGGAAGTGGATATCTTCAACATAGAGAAGAGCTAATCCAATTCCAATTGATCAATGATGGACAGAATCAGCTACATCCAGAAAAGGAACACTGGGAAATGAGTGTAAACTGTTATTTTTACCTTCTGAATCCAATTCTTCCTGTGCAACAAGAAATTCAGTTCTACACACATATATTGTATCTAGAATATATTATAATATATTTAACATGTAAAAAAAAAAACTTTTAGTCCCAGATTCTTTCCCTTCCTTCCTCTCCACTCTGTACCCATTGAGAAAGTACAAGTGAAGTTATGCAAATATTACCATAAAGGTCTGTTAAGAAATAATCTTGACAGTCATGACCAGTCTTATAATTGGTCACATACATTGATAAAGGAAATGACTGTTCATGTGAAATACTTTAGGGCATTCACAAGATTAAAGTTATCAAAAAAAAAAATCTTCCCTATGCTACTTTGCAATGTAAAATTTGAAATATGTCTATGTGTATATATATATAAAATTGTGTGACCTTGAACAAGTCACTCTCCACTTTGGGAATTAATTTCCTCGTGTATAAAATGATGGATTTTGACTAGATGACCTCAAAGATTCATTCTAGAGCTATGATTACTTTAAGATGCAAAAGCCTTAGGTCTTAATAATTCAAAATATTAGAAACTACACTCATTATTTACCACCAAATCTTGTTCTTCTTCCTGACTTTTCAACACTATCTTTGTAATTACTCAAAGTTTCAAACCTCAGAGTCATCTTGGATGGTCTTCTCGCTCTCTCTGCCCCTTCTCATTCTGTATTGCTAAACTCTATCCAAAGGTTTCCTCTCCTTTCCATCCCCACCACTACCAGTTCAGGCCTTTAGCATTTCTTATCTAGACCACTAAAATAATGCCCTTATAATTTGTCCCATTTACCAAATATAAGGAAAGAAAATAGATACTGTAAGCCATAGATCAGTGAAGTTGGATTTAATTCCTTTTTAAAAAATTTTTTGACAGTATATATGCATGAGTAATTTTTTTTATAACATTATCCCTTGTATTCATTGGATTTAATTCTTAAGAAATATTTAGAGCAGATCATTAAAGACAAGGTTAGCAAAAATCTAGGAAATGAGTCAATCATGAAGCCAGACTTATTTGTTCTAATGTTTCAATTCATAAGTATTTATCTATAATGTACTGGGCTCTGTGCTAGGTACTGGAAATATAAAAAGAAATGTGAAATACACCCTTGACCTGAAGGAGCTTATGTTTTATTGAGGAAAGAAGGAAGGAAGGAAGGAAGGAAGGAAGGAAGGAAGGAAGGAAGGAAGGAAGGAAGGAAGGAAGGAAGGAAGGAAGGAAGGAAGGAAGGAAAGAAGGAAGGAAGGAAGGAAGGAAGGAAGGAAGGAAGGAAGGAAAGAAGGAAGGAAGGAAGGAAGGAAGGAAGGAAGGAAGAAAAGAAGGAAAGAAGGAAGGAAAGAAGGAAGGAAGGAAGGAAGGAAGGAAGGAAAGAAGGAAAGAAGGAAGGAAAGAAGGAAGGAAGGAAGGAAGGAAGGAAGGAAGGAAGGAAGGAAGGAAGGAAGGAAGGAAGGAAGGAAGGAAGGAAGGAAGGAAGGAAGGAAGGAAGGAAGGAAGGAAGGAGGAAGGAAGAAAGGAAGGAAGAAAGGAAGGAAGAAAGGAAGCATTAGTTAAATGCCTACTATATACCAGACACTGAACAAAACACAAATATTTCATCCTCATAACAATTCTGGGAGGTAGGTGTTATTATCATCCCTATTTTAAAGTTGAGGCAAATGAGGTAGACAGAGGTAAGTGACTTGCCAAGGATCACCTAGCCACTAAATGTCTAAGATCAAATTTGAACTCTGAGTCTAGTGCTATCTAGCTGCATAGAGAAAAATGTAACAACATATTGAACTGGTAGGTCAGTGGAGTGCTGTAAATATAGTTTACTTAAATTTTAGTCAGTGCTCTCAAAAAGCTCACAGAATAATAAGGAAGACAACAAGCAAATAACTATGTACAAATAATCTACATATAGGATAAATTTAATATTTCATAAATTAGTCCATATTACTCTTATGAAAAATATACAATTAATGAAAAATCATTTGTCAAGTGCTTACTTTATGCCAAGCATTGTACAATATGAATTAGAATGTAATACAATTATATGGATTCAAAACTGGCTGAATAGTCATTCTGAAAGAGTAATTATCAATGTTTCAATGTCATCTTGGCAGAAGGTCTCCAGTGGAGGGCTCCAGGCATCTGTACTTGGCGCTCTGATGTTTAACATTTTAAACAAAGACTTGAATAAAGTCCAGTGTGATACGTTCATCAAATATGCAGGTGACTCAACACTGGGAAGGATAACTAACACCCTGAATAATAGAATCAAGATTCAAAAAGATACTGACAGACTAGAGCCCTGGATTGAATTTTTTCTTTAAAAAATAAATCAATAATAATAAATGTAAAGTTTTACATTTGAACTTAAAATATATCTGTTTCATAACTTCAGGATGAGAGAAGTAAGATTAGACAGAATTTTATGGTCTAAAAAGGGATTTTAGTGATTTCAAATTCAAGATAAATCAACAGTTTGATACAGCAACCCTCTGAAAAGAACTAATGGGCCATTGGACTACATTAAGAGATGTTTAACATTGTAGTAGCAAAGAACTAGAAATTGAGGGGATGTCCATCAACTGGGGAATGGCTGAATAAGTTGTGGTACATGATTTTGATGGAATGCTATTGTGTTGTAAGAAATTATGACCTCAGTGATCTTAGAAAAGCATGAAAAGATTTGCATGAATAATGAAAAGCAAAATTAGCAGAATCAAGAGAACACTGTATATAGTAATAACAATATTGTTTTAAGAACAATTTTAAGGGCAGCCAAGTGATACAGTAAATAGAGTACTAACCCTAGAGTCAGAAGTACCTAAGTTCATATCTGGCCTCAGATATTGATGCTTATGAGCTGAACAAATTATTATCTTGAACAAATCACTTAATCTCATTTTCTTCACCAAAAAAAAAAAAAGACTTAGTGAATTACTTATTTCGACTATTATAAATACCCAAGTTAAGTATAAAAGGCATATGAGAAAGATGCTCTTTCCATCCAGAGAAAGAACTGATAAATAGAAGTATGTGTAAAATAAATATGTACATGCATATATCTAATGGCAGCCAGCTCTAGAGTGGGGATGGGAAGAAAAAAAAAAGAAAAAGAAAAGAACTTTACATGGAAATTTTGTCCCATATTTGAAAGGAATAAGCAAGTTATACATAGTAGAACGCAGTTTCACATGCAATCATCTTTTTTTCTTATATTAACTTATAATGCTTGTTTTATTCCATAAATTAATTTTTTTTAAAGATGCCTAACTCTCAGGAGTAAAGAAGTGAAAACAGTGCTGTATATTGCTTTGGTCAACCACCTCTGAAACATTTGAGAAAAAGATGTGGGTAAGCTATGGATTATCCAGATGATGGCCAACAAGATAGTGAAGAACCTTGAGTCCATGTCATATTGGACTCAGTAGTAGAACCTGAAGATTCTCAACCTGGAGAAGAAAAGACTCCAGAATAACAGAAGAGCTGTCTTCAAATTATGAAAAGGCTATCTTATAAAAGACGTTATTAGACTTTTTCTGTTTGAACTCAGAAAACAGAACCAAGAGCAATGGGTAGAAATTATAAAGAGGTAAATTTGGGCTTAATGGAAGACATTTCCTAAGAATTGGAGATATACAAAAAGCAAAAAAAAAAAAAAAAAAAAAAAAATCCCCTCACTGGAAATCTTCGAACAGAGATTTAATAACCACTTCTAAGGCAACTATGTGGTTCCATAGTGCATATAGTGCCTGACCTAAAGTCAGGAAGAATCATCTTTATGAGTTCAAATCTAGCTTCAGAAATTTACCAGCTGTGTGATTTTGGCCAATTTCCTTTACTCTGTATGCCTCAGTTTCTTTTTCTATAAAATGAGCTGAAGAGGAAAATGGCAAACCATTCTAATATATTTGTCAAGAAAACCCAAATGAAATCTAGGTTATGTTATAGTAAGGATTTCTTTCCAGGGTGAATTAGATAAGCTCTAAAGTCCTTTCCAACTCTGAAATTCTGTGCTTCTGTGATAGACTGTCACATTGTTATTAAGACTCTAATGGCTCACATGGTTCTAATCACATCACTCCCTAACTGAAAATCCTTAATTGGATCCCAATTGCTTACAATAAAAAGTTCAAATATCTTAGCTTGCCATTCAAGATCTTCCCTCAGATTTGAGGTATGGGAACCCCTCTAAAACCTGATAAGATTAAGCTGTCCATTTCTTTCAGCTTTATTTCATGTCCTTCCCCTTTACAAAAACAATACCCCCAACTAAATTCAATATATGACATACAATAGGATGCACTTCTTGATGGGAAAGCAGGGGTGCATCCTATTGCATGTCATATAGTTGAACTTAATTGGAGTTATCATTTGTGTAAAGGGGAAAGATAATGTTCAAGTCAGGTACTAAATTTATTGAGAAAGAATGTCCTGGAGATACAAAGGTGACAGCAACAATTATCTGGAATTGAGTAAAATTTAACGCAATAGAAGTGTTGCTGATTGGTGGAAATGAAGGGAAGGTTGGTGTTAAAAAAAAAAAAAGAATTGCCAGCTCCTCCTTTTGCATGTTTATTGTCAGACATTGTGAAAGAAGGAAAATCCAGGCTAGAAGATGCCAAGAAATATTGCTAGGATTCACACAACACCAAAAGATGAAAGAAATGTAGGAGAAAGAGAACTGGGATAAAGAAAAGTTTATTAACAATAGAGGAATGTTCTAGAGGACATAGTGGAAAAGAAGTCCTGGAAAACATAAGGCCTAGGATGGGCTAGGACTGAATTTATTTCAGGAAAAGGAAGTTCCCCTACTGGTCCTGGACATTTTGCATGGAAGAGATCACTGGATGTAATCTATCCAAATAGGAAGCCAAATTTTAAGAGAGAGTTAGGAATTTGGATAAGTGGCAGCTCTGGAACTAAGTAAAAGATTGGGCCGATTAAGGTTTTAATGTTCCACTGGGGAAGGGGGGGGCACATGCCCCACATCAATACCTGGAATAAAGTCCCAGCTGCAATATCCTGGTTCTGCTTCTGTAAACCTATCTTTGATACTCATTAGCTGTGTTACCTAGGGAAAGTGGTTTTCTCTGTCTAGACTTCAGTTTTCTTATCTAAGTAATTGGGAGAGTGGATTAGATTTTCTTTAAGATCCCTTTCATCTCTGAAATCTTATAGTTCTGGGGAAGTAGTGATTACATTTTTATTTAATTATTGTATATCTCCTATTGTATGAATGCTGAATAAATGAGTATTTGAATGAATGAAAGGGGCCATTGTACAATTCATCCCTCAATAGATTTTTATTTTTCAGCTAAGTAGCTGACACTGGAATTGAGAAAGCAAGACCTTGAATCAGTGGACTTGAAATCACTGGACCTGAAAACTGATCAGCTGAGAAGAAAAGCAAAAAAGCATGGGGCTAACAGGAAATGTTCCTGTTCGGGTGATATGTTGAGAAGCTAAAAGCCACAAGAACACAAGTGGGAAAAAGGGGGAGTCTTGACTCTGATATTTACTCTGAGGATCTCAGTTTCTTATTACATAAAATGGAAATAGTAATACAAGTACTATTTCCCTCTCAAAATTGTGAAAGAAGCATTTTATAAACTTTAAGACACTACAAAAATAAAAGTTTTTGCTGGGGGTATCTGGGGGTATAGAGGATAGGACACTAGACCTAGCATCAGAAAGAACTGAGTTCAAATTTGGCTTCAGAAACTTACTACCTGTGTGACCCTTGGCAAGTCCTTCAACTTCCCTTTGCCTCAGTTACCTCATCTGTAAAGTGAAGGTCATAATAGCACTTATCCCCCAAAGTTGATATGAAGGTAAAATGAGATAATGTTTGTAAAGTACTTAGTCCAGTGTCTGGCACGTAGTAAGATTGATGTAAATCATAGATTATTATTGTTGTTATTACTATTATTATTTCACTAATCTTACTGCATTCTAGCATCTAGAAACTACCTTTAACTGGCCAGCATTTGTGTTACCCTAGGAAAAAATTTTTGCATAGTGATAAAAAGGTACTTAGATGATGTTGCATTGTGTCTTTCTTTGAATTCCTTATCTTTAACTATATATATAAATAAGACAATTTGAGTTCTCAGGCTCTTCTCCCTTGTGCCCAAATGCTTTAGGAGCTCCATATTTGAGGAATAGAGACTGGGGGGAGGAGGGGCAGCAGTGCTAGGGGAGGCTCTCTAGAGCCTGATAAGATTGAGCTGTCCATCCTTTCCTTGTGGTACAAATTGTTCCCATAGGAAATAAGACTGCCCAGAAATGACGTTGTTCTTTGGCAGATCCTTCTGCCTTTGTATTAACTTTCATGCCTCCCTGGAATACTTGCTGGAGCATTCAGAAAATCCAATCACTAGGATTATTTTGTTATCTCTCAACATCTCAACATTTTACACATGGAAATGTGTACAGTTCTTCTTTCCCTTATGGGTTTTGACTAACCCAAAGGAAAGCAGGGGACTAGTCAGATTGCCTTTCTAAAGTACCCTATCAACCCTTGGGAATTAACTCCTCAGGTAAAGTTCAAAGAGAATGTAATAATCCACTCATGTAAGAGAAAGTCAAATTGAGTTAATAAGCATTTTTAGTATTTGCTCTATGCCAGTTACTGTGCTAGAAACTAGGGATACAAAGAAAAGGAAATAGTCCATGTTTTCAAAGAGCTCATAAGACACACAAGAAACTAGGGACGTTTTTAGAAGATATTGTCAAGAAGACAGCTACCTGATTTTGGAACCAAGAATCATTACCCAAAATTTTCTGTATATTCAAACAGTTTGAAATATAGGCAAATAAACTAGACCTCATCAGGAACTCACAACTCAATTGTGTTCTAAGGGTGACACAAAAGCCCACAAGGGAAAGTCCCCGGGACTCCTCCATAATACCTGGCCATTCACAGGTCTCCTCTGATGTTCCTGTATCCTTCCAGGAGACACTACCCTGAAGACACTATATAATTTGCCAATCAGTGGTAACCACTAGGCCACAGGGGCTGCCTCTCCTTGCTTTCATGTGCAAGCTGCAGGCAGCCCTACCGTGGAGGAATGGTTGCTGCCAACATTAGAACTATCTGTTGGCTAGAGCTGCTGCCTTGAGACCCCTGCAGCTCAGTTGCCTATACTCCTTATTATGATAACACAGGCAAACAAAAGCCAGGTTTTATTCACTCTGAAGGTGAGAGAGTTAGACATAGATTCCCTGATGTCAGGTCAGCTTCTCCAAGTCTGTTCTTTGTACAGAGAATATACAAATTCTTTCCTAATCCCTCTCCTTCAGCCTGATCTTTTGGTTACTCAGAACTGAGGGCAGTAGAATGAAAAAAACCACTAGTTCTAAAGTCAAAGAACCTGGATTCAAATTTTGTCTCTGATACTCATTACCTGTACCCTCTTGAATAAGTTAAGCAACTTCTCTATGCCTTTATTTCCTCCATTTCCATGACAGGAATTGTACTGGATGGATTTTGTGGTCTACTTCAAATCTGACTTATGACTTTATTGCCACTTTGGGGCACAAAGATTGTCATCCTAATATATAGACATACATTCAAATTGGCACAATGAAAGAAGAGCAAGTGTAGAAATGGACTTACTAAAAAGAAGGGACAAATGGAGTGGTATAATGAGGGAAGATAATGTTCAGACAACAGCATAGTGTTAACCCAAGGGGTTGATTCTGGCCACTGAAGATTGCCTTTTCTAGATGTTTCCCAATTGTTCTCCTGCATCTTGATGCTAGATATTGTCTGCTTGTAGCCTATTGCACTGAGTCTTTTTCCTCTACCCCCAACCTGACTGACAGGTAGCAGTGGTGGGTAGGATGGATGAGAAGCAATAAACAGTGAAGATGGGTTCAAGTTTGTTTAATAGTTTCTAGTTCCTTCTCTCCCCTCCCTTTGCTGATCACAGCCTGCCAAAAGGTCTTGATGGTATTGCTAACCTGTGTATTATGGATTCTGAAGGAAAGCTAATTAGTAGATCAAACAATCCCAAGAACTGAGTAATTCAGCTCATCTGTGGGTATTTCTGTAGTCCCAGCTTTCTAAATAAATCATGGACCCCTCTAGCCATGTTATTCTCTGCTTGTAACTGTACTCTCATCTGTTCTTTTCTTTAAGTAAAAAAGAAGAATGGAGATCTCCCTACAAAATTATACCTTTTTAACAAAGAACCCTACAACCTCCTAAGACCTAGAAACCTAAGGTTTCTATTTTTCTAAGCAGCAAACCCATCTTTGGACAGCTCCATTGTAAATGACTATCCTCTCATCAACTTCAGCAAACATTTATTTAGCACTTACTCTACAAAGAACAGTGAATTAAGTACTAGAGGAAACAAAATGTTTAGATAAGATATTCTCTACCCTCAGGGAGTTTACAATCTATTAGGCAATAGGATCTTAAAAAAAAAAAAAAAAAAAAAAAATTAAGTGCTTTGGAGAGGTGGGGGAAAAAAAGCCTCGAGAGATCCCTGGGGAAGAAGAGGGGAGGTAGGAACAAATTTGTAGAGAAAGCTACACTTGCATTAGAGCTTAAAGGATAGGTCAATAAGAAGAAAGGATGAATAGCATTCTAGAAATAGAGAGCAGAATGAGCAAAAGGGCAGCAACAGGAAAATACATAGCTAGCAGTACAGTTTAGCTGGAACATAAAGTATGTGGACAGAACAGTAGGAAGAAGCATTTTTTAAACACCTATTATATACCATGCAATGTGATAGGCCTTGGGGAGACAAAAATAAAGAATGAAATTATCCCTATTCTCAAATGTCATACCTTTTAATGGGGGAATCAACAACAAGAAATATTCATTGTGTTCATTGTGTCAGAGGGTCTTAGCAGTTGGGGAAAGGCTTCAAGTAGAAGTGGTGATTGAGTTGGATTTAAAAGAAACAGAAGGTTATTCTGAAGTAGGGGTGAGGAGCATTTCAGTTCTTTGAAAGGGCCAATGCAACAGTTGATGAAGTTGTAACTAATCCAACCATTCTGAAGAGCAATTTGGAATTATTCCCAAAGAGCTATAAAACTATGCTTACCTTTTGATACAGCAGTGTCTTTACTGGGTCTGTACCTCAAAGAAATCATAAAAAAGGGAAAAGAACCCACATGGGCAAAAATGTAGCAGCCCTTTTGTAGTGGCAAAGAATTAGAAACTGACTGGATACCCATCAGTTGGAGAATGGCTAAATAAGTTATGGTATATGAATGTTATGGAATATTATTGTTCTATAAGAAATGATGATTAGGCTGATTTCAGAAAAGCCTAGAAAGATTTACATGAACTGATGCTAAGTGAAGTGAGCAGAACTCACTTATGTATATAGCATGAAAGAGATTGTGTGATAATCAACTATGATAGACTTATTCTTTTCAGGCAGTTCCAATAGACTTGTGATAGAAAAAGCCATTTACATCCAGAAAGAGGACTTACTGGGACTGAATATGGATCACAAAATAGTATTTTTACCTTCTGTTGTTGTTATTTGTTTGCTTGTTTTTTTAGATAATTTTCTCTTTGATCTGATTTTTCTTGTGCAGCATGATAAATGTAGAAATATGTTTAGAAGAATTTAGAACAATAACCTATATTGGTTTACTT
This sequence comes from Sminthopsis crassicaudata, assembly GCF_048593235.1. Classification (NCBI taxonomy): domain Eukaryota; kingdom Metazoa; phylum Chordata; class Mammalia; order Dasyuromorphia; family Dasyuridae; genus Sminthopsis; species Sminthopsis crassicaudata. The sequence continues at coordinate 400,894,915 of NC_133618.1, read as the reverse complement.
ATTGTCTAAGGGAGAGGAGAGGTAGGAACAGGGGGCAGAACAATTTATAACACAAGATTTTGCAAGGGTGAATGTTGAAAACTATCTTTGCATCTATTTTGAAAAATAAACTACTCTTATTTTAAAAAACTAAAAAATTAAAAAGGGGGTCAATGCAAAAACATTTGTAAGGAACAGAGATAATACCAGTTTAGCTGAATTGCAGAGTGTAGGAAGGAGAGTAATGTACAGTGCATCTGGAAATATAAATTGGGGTTACCTCGTGAAGTTCTTTAAATACTAATTAAAGGAGTTTATATTTTTATCCCAGAAACATCAGGAATCCACTTGAGTTTATTGAGTAGTGGAATGACATGGTAAGATCTGTACTTGAAGAAAATAGTTTTGGCAGCAATGGAAAAAAATGAATTAGAGTGGGGAAAAATGAGTCAGGGAGATCAATTAAAAAGCCAATTCTTATGAAATTAAAACTAAAAGTCAGGATGGTGTCCTATCATGGAAGATTTAGGATGCTAATCTAAGGAGCTGATCATTAGGACAGACAATAAGGAGTCATGGAGCATTTTTTGAAGAGTGACCCGAGTAGGAAGGTTCTAAGGAACTGGCCTCTGAGACAGAGAATGGCCTTGAAAGAAAGTCTGGGGCAAGAATGGAACACATGACCCTAGAAATATTTACCTGCTCATTTTCCCCGTGGTATTTGCCTTCCCCTATCCTGCAAGCTGTGGTCTCTTTGGCATTATATCAATAAAATATCTATGCATAATTAAGATTGGCCTAGTAGAAGTATTAAAGAAGTAACAGCTTGGTGGTCACTGGACAGCATAACAGAAAGACATCTCTTTCTGAGTTCAAATTTAGTTGTAGACACTTATTAGCCATGTGACTTAATCCATTTGACTGAGTTCCCTCCTCTGTAAAATGAGCTGGAGAAGGAAATGACAAACATTCTGGTATTTTTGAGAAGAAAATCCCAAATAGGGACACAGAGAGTCAGACAGGACAGAAAACAACTGAACAGAGATAGGAAGATCTCTTGGTAGGCTATTGAAATCAATCAACAAGTTTTAATTAATGGCTTGCTATGTACCAAGTCCAATGCTAAGTCCTGTTAACATAAGTACAAAAAAGGAAACAATCTATGTTGGTAATATAAATATATATATATATATATAAAATGTATACATTATATATACATATATAGCATAAACACAAAATTAATATTTGCAAATATATGCAAAATATTTAAATGCAAGATAAGGAAGGGGGACATAGAAATTGGGAGATCAGAACAGGAAAGGCTTCATGAAAAGATGGTGCCTGAGCTGCATTTTACTGGAAGAAAGGGATTCTATGAGATGGAGGTAAGAAAGGAGAATTTTCCAGTGTAAGAGAGCAATCTTTATTGCTCTCTATTTTCAAGTATGATACCTTTTCTATCTCTAATGTTCTATGAGATATAAGATTCCTTCAAAGTTTAACACTCTATATCTTATGATCTATGATTAGCTATTCAACAAATATTGCCTGCTTGTAGACCAAACTTAAAAGAAAGGTAGAAAACAGTCCCTTCTCTCAAGAAGCTCATTTTCTAATTAGGGAAACAACATGCAAACAAATAGGTACATGTAAATTTTATAAAGGATACATTAAAAATAATCAAGAAAGATAAAGCATTAGAATTAAAAGGGATTGGGAAAATTTTTAACTCCAGCTGAAAACTAGTTACAATTAGATGGGATTTTAGTTGGCACTTGAAGGAAGCTAAGTCATTTCCAGCTCTGATATTATAAATTCTATGTCATAAAATCTGGACCTACCATTCTATGTTCTCTTTTTCAAGGCCCCTTATAACTGATCTTCAGCAAGATAGAGGAGAAAAATGAAAGTTAGAAATGTTGCAGAAATAAAAGTCAAAGGAATTGGCCTCTTAAACAAGCAGGCCTGCCGTTAAGGAAAAGGGAATGATCTTGAAAGAAAGTCTCAGGAAATATAGAACATCTGACCTCAGAAATATTCACCAGCTCATTTTCCTCTTGGTGTTTGCCTGTCCATATCCTCCAAGCCCTGGTCTCTTGGGCATAACATAGATAAGATATGACCCTTATAGAACAAATACATATAGGATCTCTTTTCTAAACCAGAGGTGATCATCACAAGGCAGAAATAATTTGAAAGAAGATAATGAACACAGGATAAAATCATAAAGCAAAAAAAAAAAAAAAAAAGAAAAGAAAAAAGAAACAACTAAAACGAGTGTAGTGATTGAAGTGATGGGACTTGCCTTCTAATGCTAGCTTTCCTACTTTCTATCTGAAGAATCTCATCTGCTCATCTTAGCCTTGGTTTTCTCATTATAAAATGAGGGTTTGGGACAAAATGACCCTTAAAGTCTCTCCCAGTGATAAAGCCATGAGCTCTTTTTCTCAGCTGCACTGTCCTTCAGCCTTTAAGTTTTGACAGATTGCTTCCTTTGCCCAAAATTCTCATGAAACATCTTAAGTACATTTTGCCCCAGGGATAAGGCTCAGTTGCATTATTAAGAGTTGTTTGCTCCCAGGCAAACATGTAGAATAAATAACCACACCTTGACAACTAGCCAATTGCTTGGTCTAATTTTTTATGTATTTCCTTATCTGAAAATGGAGATAAAAATACTTGTGTTACCCATTTTATAGGATTACAAAGTGGAAAATATCCCTAGGACTTTATAGGATTATAGAAATACTTGGATAAATCAACAAATTGATAATCTCATCAATGAAGACATTCTTTCCATATATCTACTTCCTCCCATAAATAACCCATAAAGATTCTTCCTATAGATAGACAGGTTTTTCACTGGCCAAAATACACCACCAAAGCAAAGGGACTTTTCATTTTGCCCTGTCAATTCAATTTTTTTTTTTTTTTTTAAAGAAAACCAACAAACACTAAACATAGGAGGGCCTTATGTGTTCTATATTTCCAAGCCCATTTTGTGCTATAGAAAATTGGTTGCAAAAGGCTACCTGTTCCATTTTCATATTTTCATTAAAAAATACTCTTTATACACACCTAGATCATTCTTACCAAATCTTTGGAATTATGAGAAAGAAGACATGTGATTTGATAGTATTTATATTTTCTTGGTAGCTTTTTTTTTTTTTTAAATAGCATTATCTGTGATTTTTTTCTATTCTTTTGAAATATTCCTTCCTTTAAGATATTTTGAAAATCAATTTAAATTTGTTACCTTCAACCCAATTTTCTTTGGTGGGGTATATTAATGGGAAACAACTATTCTTCCAGACTTCATTATCTTAAGTAGTAGCTTTATTTCCAAGAGAACACAGTGGATACTTTAATGGTAGATTCTAAATATGATCGTTTCATTGTCACCAATGATGACAATATGGAAATGCTTGCAGATTTGTTCAGTTCTGTCATTTTATTGTCTTTCTTCCAGCCTCTTGAATCCATTTAGTTTAGTAGGTTCTCATAGTAGAGTTTTATAGAACTAAAGTCAAAAAACATGGGAAAAGGACCTTAAAAATCATCTACTCTAAATTCTAAATTTTACAGATAAGAAAACTGACCCTATGACTACAAAAATACAAAAAAAAAATTAGAACATCTTTTATTTTAGAGAGTTTAGGTGCTAGGGGAGGGAGGTAATGTAATATAGTACATATATCTAGATAAATAAATACAAGGGAATTTGAGGAGGAAAAGAAGTAAGGATGGGTAAGATTTAAAGGATGAAATAAGGCTACATGGAGGAAGTGATATTTGAACTGAATCTTTAAAAGTCTGAGAATTTCAAAAGGTAGAAGAAAGGAGGGACTGCATACCAGACCTGTGAAACATCTGTGTAAAGGTGCAGAAACAGGAGTTCAAAGGTAAAGTTCAAATGTTATAGAACAGCAAATTGCTAAATATATAGACTGCCAGTAGGCTGTCAAATGGCCATAAATTGCAAACCTGAAGAGTTTGTTTTTTATCTTAGAGAAAAAGAGGAGTCACTAAAGGAGTTGAATCAGAGATATCATGGTTTGCCCTCTACCTTAGAAGCATTACTCTGATATCTATAGGTTGAAAAAAGAGACTGAAAGCAAGAAGGTAATTTGCAGGGTTATTGTAATAATCTAGGATGGCAGTTCAAAAAAAAAAAAAAAAAAAAAAAGGATTCAAAGCGGGCCTGAATCTTCTGATACCCCAGTTAGGAAAAATGAAATGAGACCCTAGTTGTTTTTATGGTTTTCATAATTAGGGCCAGGATTAAGAGAGATGGTCAGGAGTATCCATATTGTGCCAATAAAAGTAAAATTTTGGACCAACAAGAAAGGTACCAGAGTGAAAGCATTTGCCAAGAATGTTTTCACTAATCAAGAAAAAAAAAGTCAGAGGTTCAAAGACAATCAGATATCATTGTAGTTCCAATCGTAAATGAAGCTGACTAAAGATCTGCTAGTTATATTCCCATGACCCAGGTGAGCTTCTGGGAAACTTAGTCTTTGGGTTCTGAGGGAGTATATTGCATGGCCAAAACAAGTAAATGAAAAAAAGATGCTATAAAGATAGATTCAAGCCAGGGCCATTCAATAGATGTGAGAGTAAGAGATAAGGAAGAATTAAGAATAGTTCTAAGGAAAGAAAGAAACAAGCATTTTCCTCATAACAATTCTATGAGGCAGGTATAATTATGAACCTCATTTCACAGCAGAGGAAACTGAAGCACTTGGAGGTTATGACTTGCCCAGGGTCATACAATTTTTAAGAAGCTGGATTTAAATTCAGTTCCTGACTCCAGGTTTAGCACAGTATTTATGGCACTTCCTAGCTATTTCTATCAAAGGGTATAAATATGATTAATTAAGAATAAGATAGTAACCTTAATCCAGATATTTGACTTTTTAAGACTTAAGGACAAAGATAATGAGCGCTATGCTAAATGCTCATGGAAGATCCGAAAGAGATTATAAGAGACCAAAAGGAGGACCAGAATGGAACTCTGAGGGATACCCACATTTAGGAAGTAGAATGTGGGTGTGAGTCAGCAAAGACTCAAAAGGTGTAATCAAAGGAAATGTAAAAGAACAGTCACAGATGCCAAAGAAAGAAAGAAGAAGTTGGCCTGGAGAGTCAACAGCTGCAGAGAGGTCAATGAGGACCAATATTGAGAAGAAGCTATTGAACTTAGCAGTTAAGAAACCAGTTGTATGTAACCTTGAAGAGTCATTTCAGTAGAGTTTTGGGAGTCTTTAGATAGTTGAAAAGAATATGATAAGGACCTACACGTCCAGGTTAGATGAAATCACACTGCCATCCTAGATTTTTACAATAACTCCATAAATGCTAGTTTAGCATTGATTTTTGACCTTTGTACTAGTTGAGAACACTAAAACTCATATATGAACACACAACCAGTTGAACTCATTCTCATACTTTCACACTTCCAAACAACACACACACACACACACACACACACACCTGCTTGCACACAAAACTTAAAAGTTTTATTGAAAAATCAAAAAGAATATACCCGGAAAAAACTGATGGAGTCAGTACAAATCAAAACATACATTTTCTTTATTTTTCTTGGAGTTTTTTTCCCATCTGTGTTTTTTATAACATGACTGCATTTATAATCTATCTCAAATTGCTTGCTTTTTTAGTAAGAGGGGGAGATAAGAGAAGGAGGGAGAAAACTTGGAACTCAAAAAAAAAATTGTGTTAAAATTTGTTTTTATATGTAATTGGGGGGGAAATATTAAATCACATTTTAAAAAAAGGAATATCAAAGGGGGAAAAAAACTGTACATCATTGGGCAACTCCCTAGGAATTCTATCCCTTTCAGTAAATGGTACTGCTGAGTCTCTTAGGAAAAAAAAAAAAAAAAAAAAAAAAGGCTGTTTTGTGCTGTGGGGCACAGTGTATCACTATTGATAAGATGAATAAATTTTCCCTAGTTTTTCTTTTTGGGCAAAGGACATTTATTCCCATTTCACAGCTCTAATACAAATTTAGACAAGAGTCCTCTACTCTGGAGTTTTTCCTTCATGCTATGATTCCTATCCCTTTTGAAGCTGACAAATTCATCCTGAAGTCAAAAACATATAAGGTGTATCACCTTCAAGTACCTCTAAAGTCACAGAAAGTTAACCTTGGCCACATGGTGCCTGGAATAATTTTGGACTGGAAGTTAAAAGAAGCTAATTTCAAACTTTATTTTAGACATTTACTAGCTATGTGACCTTCAGCAAGTATATAATTTCTCAGAACTTGTTTCCTTATCTGCAAAATGGGGAATTACAGTAGGACCTACTTTATGGGCTTATTGCAAAGATTAAAAGATAACATATGTAAAGTGCTTTGCAAACCTCAAAACACTATATAAATGCAAGCTATTTTAATTAAGTATAGACATAGTAACTCCAAAGCCAGTTTCTATATCTCCTCACCAAGTGAGTGTCCCCTTCCAGCTTAGGAATTTTAAAAAGCACCCTAGTATCTTCTCACTTTTCTCTCAAGTTGCTGTGATTCTTCTTGGGGTGAGGAGGAAAGTTCTGGGGGGAAGTAAGGTACTCATGACTGAAATGACAGCAATCATAACTAATAGACCTAATCACAATTGAAGAGGATTCCTTGAAAGGTTACTAAAGATCTCTAGACAGAGAAGTTATAAGGGAGATTCTCAAAAAAGCTGTAGTCAGAGTAGGAATTTTCTGAGATATCTTTCAGCTCTAAGAGTCTATGGTACTGTGAAGGTGGGAGGAATGACAAAGGAGGCAGATCTCAAAATAGGAACTTTAACAGGCTACTGGGCTCTTTAGAACACAATAGGGAAAATCAATCTTCACTCACTTCCTAAAACTGAATCAGAACTCCCAAAATTAGACACTCACATATACCAAGCTCACCCACCCCAACCTCAATCAATCTCATTTTATAGATTTGAATTCATGAAAATTACCATAGGATATTAAGGTAGAAGGGACCTCAGAGTTCATATAGTCCAACCATTTTGTTTTACAGATAAGAAAACTTTACAGAAGGAAAGATTAAGTGGTATGCTTATGACCATATTGGGGGGAGGGGAAGTTTTAAACTGTGTTTGACCAAATCATTGTTCTTTTCACTGTATACCCACTTTAATTCAATTATAAATGAAATTTTGTCTTCCAAAGATTTTTGGTTGCAAGTCCAGGTTAGATGAAATCACATACCATAGAATATCAAATCTGAAAGAGATCATGAATCAAATTGGAATGTTAGACATGGAAAAGACCTCAGAATATGAAACATAGAATTCTGCATTCAAAAAGGTCCAACAGGTCCACCCCCTCATTTTTGAGATGAAGAAATTGAGGCCCAAAGAGAGAAAATAACTTGCCCATGTTGGCATAACTAGTTAGTGGCAGAAATAGAACCAGAATCCCATTCCTTACTCCTAAGTCAAGCTTCTTTTCATTCTGGTTTTAAACTATCTCTCCCTCTTTAGCCAGACTCTTTTTTTAAATTTATTTTTTATTTAAAAAAAATTTTTTTTTAAATTTTATAATTATAAAATTTTTTGACAGTATATATGCATGAGCAATTTTTAAAATAACATTATCCTTTGTATTTTTCCAAATTTTCCCCTCCCTCCCTCTACTCCCTCCCCTAGATGAAGGCAATCTCATACATTTTACATGTGTTACAGTATAACCTAGATATAATATATGTGTGTAAATCCAATTTTCTTGTTGCACGTTAAGTATTGGATTCCAAAGGTATAAGTAGCCTGGGTAGATAGACAGTAGTGCTAATATTTTTACATTCAATTCCCAGTGTTCCTTCTCTGGGTGTAGTTGTTTCTGTCCATCATTGATCAAATGGAAGTTAGTTGGATCTTCTTTATGTTGAAGATATCCACTTCCATCAGAATACATCTTCATACAGCATTGAAGTGTACAGCGATCTTCTGGTTCTATTCATTTCACTCAGTATCAGTTCATGTAAGTCTCTCCAAACCTTTCTGAATTCATCCTGCTGGTCATTTCTTACAGAGCAATAATATTCCATAACCTTCATATACCATAATTTACCCAACCATTCTCCAATTGATGGACATCCATTCATCTTCCAGTTTCTAGACACTACGAAAAGAGCTGCCACAAACATTTTGGCACATACAGGTCCCTTTCCCCTCCTCAGTATTTCTTTGGGATATAAGCCCAATAGTAGCACTGCTGGATCAAATGGTATGCACAATTTGATAACTTTTTGGGCATTGTTCCAAATTGCTCTCCAGAATGGCCGGATTCTTTCACAACTCCACCAACAATGCATCAGTGTCCCAGTTTTCCCACATCCCCTCCAACATTCATCATTATTTGTTCCTGTCATTTTAGCCAATCTGACAGGTGTGTAGTGGTATCTCAGAGTTGTCTTAATTTGCATTTCTCTGATCAGTAGTGATTTGGAACACTCATATGAGTGAATATAGTTTCAATTTCATCATCTGAGAATTGTCTGTTCATATCCTTTGACCATTTATCAATTGGAGAATGGTTTGATTTCTTATAAATTAGGGTCAGTTCTCTATATATTTTGGAAATGAGACCTTTATCAGAATGTTTAACTGTAAAAATATTTTCCGACCTGTATGTGCCAAAATGTTTGTGGCAGCCCTTTTCATAGTGGCTAAAAACTGGAAAATGAATGGATGTCCATCAATTGGAGAATGGTTGGGTAAATTATGGTATATGGATGTTATGGAATATTATTGTTCTGTAAGAAATGACCAACTGGAGGAATACAGAGAGGCTTGGAGAGACTTATATCAACTGATGCTGAGTGAAACAAGTAGAACTAGGGAATCATTATACACTTCAACAATGATACTGTATGAGGATGTATTCTGATGGAAATGGATATCTTCAACACAGAGAAGAGCTAATCCAATTCCAATTGATCAATGATGGACAGAATCAGCTACACCCAGAAAAGGAACACTGGGAAATGAGTGTAAACTGAGGGCATTGGTTTTTTTGTTTGTTTGTTTTGTTTTGTTTTGTTTCTCTTCCCAGATTATTTTTACCTTTCGAATACAATCCTTCCTTTGCAACAACAACAACAAAATGCGGTTCTGCACATATATATTGTACCTAGGATATACTATAAGATATTTAATATGTATGGGAATGCCTGCCATCTAGGAGAGGGGGTGGAGGGAAGGAGGGGAAAAACTCAGAACAGAAGGGAGTACAAGGGATAATGATGTAAAAAAAAAAAAAATTACCTATGCATATGTACTGTCAAAGAAAATGTTATAATTATAAAAATTAATAAAAAAAGAGAAAAACATATATTCTCCGAATTTGTTATTTCCCTTCTAATTTTGTTTGCATTAGTATTGTTTGTACAGAAACTTTTTAGTTTGATGTAATCAAAATCTTCTATTTTGTGATCAATAATGATCTCTAGTTCTCCTCTGGTCATAAATTCCTTCCTCCTCCACAGGACTGAGAGGTAGACTATCCTCTGTTCCTCTAATCTATTTATGATCACATTCTTTATGCCTAAATCATGGACCCATTTTGATCTTATCTTGGTATATGGTGTTAAGTGTGGGTGCATATCTAATTTCTGCCATACTAATTTCAGGTTTTCCCAACAGTTTTTTTCAAATAATGAATTTTTATCCCAAATGTTGGTATCTTTGGGTTTGTCAAACACTAGATTGCTATAGATGTACCCTTTCTTGTCCTTTATACCTAATCTGTTCCACTGATCGACTAGTCTATTTCTTAGCCAATACCAAATGGTTTTGGTGACTGCTGCTATATAATATAGCTTTAGATCAGGTATATCTAGACCACCTTCATCTGACTTTTTTTTCATTGATTCCCTTGAAATTCTTGACCTTTTATTCTTCCATATGAATTTTGTTGTTATTTTTTCTAGGTCATTAAAATAGTTTCTTGGGAGTCTGATTGGTATAGCACTAAATAAATAGATTAGTTTGGGGAGTATTGTCATCTTTATTATATTTGCTCAGCCTATCCACAAGCACTGAATGTCTTTCCAATTATTTAAATCTGACTTTATTTTTTTGGCAAGTGTTTTGTAATTTTTCTCAAATAATTCCTGACTTTTCTTTGGTAGATGGATTCCCAAATACTTTATACTCTCAACATTTGTTTGGAATGGAATTTCTCTTTGTATCTCTTGCCGTTGCATTTTGTTGGTGATGTCTAAAAATGCTGAGGATTTATGTGGATTTATTTTGTATCCAGCAACTTTGCTAAAGTTGTGAATTATTTCTAATAACTTTTTATTAGAATCTCTGGGGTTTTCTAAATATACCATCATATCATCTGCAAAGAGTGAGAGTTTGATTTCCTCATTACCTACTTTTATTCCTTTAATCTCTTTCTCTACTCTTATTGCCAAGGCTAGCATTTCTAATACAATATTGAATAGTAATGGTGATAGTGGGCAACCTTGTTTCACTCCTGATCTTACTGGGAAAGGTTCCAGTTTATCTCCATTACATATTATGCTTACTGACAGTCTTAAATATATGCTCCTCATTATTCTAAGGAATAGTCCATTTATTCCTATACTCTCAAGTGTTTTTAATAGGAATGGATGTTGGATTTTATCAAATGCTTTTTCTGCATCTATTGAGATGATCATATGGTTTTTATTAATTTGATTATTAATATGGTCAATTATACTAATAGTTTTCCTAATATTAAACCAGCCCTGCATTCCTGGTATAAATCCTACTTGATCATAGTGTATTATCCTGGGGATGATTTTATGAAGTCTTTTTGCTAATATCTTATTGAAGATTTTAGCATCAATATCCATTAAGGAAATTGGTCTATAGTTTTCTTTCTCAGTTTTCGATCTACCTGGTTTAGGTATCAGTACCATGTCTGTGTCATAAAAGGAGTTTGGTAGGACTCCTTCATCCCCTATTTTTTTCAAATAGTTTATAGAACATTGGGGCTAATTGTTCTTTAAATGTTTGGTAGAATTCACATGTAAATCCATCTAGTCCTGGGAATTTTTTCCTGGGGAGTTAATAGCTTGTTCTATTTCTTTTTCTGAAATGGGGTTATTTAAGCAATTTATCTCCTCCTCTGTTAATCTAGGAAGGCTATTTTTGGAGGTAGTGATCCATTTCACTTAAGTTATCATATTTATTGGCATAAAGTTGGGCAAAGTAACTCATTATTTCTCTAATTTCCTCTTCACTGGTGGAAAGATCCCCCTTTTTTATTTGTAAGACTAACAATTTGATTTTCCTCTTTCCTTTTTCTGATCAGATTTACCAAAGGTTTATCTATTTTATTGGCTTTTTCATAAAACCAATTCTTGGTTTTATTTATTAATTCAATAGTTTTGTTTTGTTTTGTTTTTACTTTCAATATTATTGATTTCTCCTTTTAATTTTAGTATTTCAAGTTTGGTTCTTGGTTGGGGGTTTTAAATTTGGTCTTTTTCTAGCTTTTTAAGTTGCAGGCCCAATTCATTAATTTTCTCTTTCTCTATTTTGTTCAAATAAGCCTCTAAAGATATAAAATTTCCCCTTATTACTGCTTTAGCTGCATCCCACAAATTTTGGTATGATGTCTCATCATTGTCATTATCTTGGGTGAAATTATTAATTGTTTCTATAATTTGCTGTTTCACACAGTCATTCTTTAAAATGATATTATTTGGTTTCCAATTACTTTTTCTCTATTTACCCCTAATTTCTTATTGAATGTAGTTTTTATTGAATTGTGATCTGAGAAGAAGGCATTTATTATTTCTGCCTTCCTGCATTTAATTTTGAGATCTTTATGTCCAATATATGGTCAATTTTTGTATAGGTTCCATGAACTGCTGAGAAGAAAGTATATTCCTTTCTATCACCATTCAGTTTTCTCCAAAGGTCTATCATACCTAGTTTTTCTAATGTTCTATTTACCTTTTTAATTTCTTATTTGTTTTGTGGTTTGATTTGTCTAATTCTGAGAGTGCAAGGTTGAGATCTCCCACTATTATAGTTTTGGTGTCTATTTCTTCTTGCAACTCTCTTAATTTTTCCTTTAGGAAGTTAGATGCTATACCACTTGGTGCTTATATGTTTAGTATTGATAAGGCTTCATTTTAGCAGGATATAGTTTCCTTCCTTATCTCTTTTAATTAGATCAATTTCTGTTTTTGCTTGATCTGAGATAAGGATGGCACCCCTGCTTTTTTGGCTTTACCTGAAGCATAATCGATTCTGCTCCAACCTTTTACCTTTACTCTGTATGTATCTCCCTGATTTAAGTGTGTTGTCTGTAAACAACATATTGTAGGGTTCTGACTTTTGATCCAGTCTGCTATCCATCTCCATTTGATGGGAGAGTTCATCCCATTCACATTTACAGTTAAAATTACTAATTCTGTATTTCCTGCCATCATATTATCCCCAGATTATGATTTTTTTCCCTTGACGCCCCTGAACTCCTTCCCCAATACTTAATTTATAGACCCCACTTGTGACGTGCAGCCCTCCCTTTTTAGTGTCCCTCCCCCCTCCTCTTAAGTCCCTTTCCCTTTCTTGTACCCTTTCCTTATTTCCCTTTTCCTTTTCCCTTTTCCTCTACCCCCTTTTAATGAGGTGAGAGAGAAAATTCTCTGAAAAACAAATGTCAATTATTTACTCCTTGAGCCTATTCTGATGAGAGTAAGATTCAAACAATGTTTCTCCCCCTCTCTAAATTCCCTCAGATGTGGTAGATTTTCTATGCCTCTTCCTGGGATGTAGTTACCCTCTTTTTATCACTCCTTCCCCTTTTTCTGATACTATTCCCTTTCCCTTTACTACTCCCCTTTTTTAAAAATATTATATCAGTAAAATCAAATTATCCATGTGGACTTTCTGTATATCTACAACAGAGATACAGTTCTCAAGAATTCTTTTTACCTTTTTCTGCTTCTCTTCAGTCTTGTGGATATAGATCAAATTTTTTGCTTAAGTCTGGTTTTTTTCTTAGAAACAAATGTAATTCCTCTGTTTCATTAAATGACTATCTTCTCCATGGAAGAAAATGCTAAACTTAGCTGGGTAGTTTATTCTTGGTTGGAATCCTTGTTCTTTTGCCTTTTGGAATATCAGGTTCCAGGTCCTTCAATCCTTTAATGTGGAGGCAGCCAGATCTTGTGTGACCCTTATTGTGGCACCTTGATATTTGAATTGTTTTTTCCTAGCTGTTTGAAATATTTTTTTCCTTAGTTTGGTAGTTCTGCAGCTTAGCCACAATGTTCCGTGGAGTTCTTTTTTTAGGGTCTTTTTCAGAAGGTGTTCGATGAATTTTTTCAACGCCTATTTTCCCTTCTGTTTCTATTATCTCTGGACAGTTCTCTTTGATGATTTCCTGTAAAATAGAATCTAGGCTCTTTTTTTGATCATAGTTTTCAGGAAGTCCAATGATCCTCAAATTATCTCTCCTAGATCTATTTTCCAGGTCTATAGATTTTCCCAGTAAGTATTTGACATTATTCTCCAGCTTTTCATTTTTGTTTTGTTTTGTTTGACTGATTCTTGGTTTCTCAATGAATCATTCATTTTCATTTGTTCCATCCTGATTTTTAATGAGTTATTTTCTTCATTCACATTTTTTAGTTCTTTTTGTATATGCCCAATTAAGTTTTTAAATGAGTTATTTTGCTCTGTTGAAATTTTTTCCATTTCACTAATTTTTTTTTAGTGAGTTATTTTCTTTTTCCAATTCAGAAATCCTTTCTTGAGAATTTTTTATCTTTTTCAATTCAGAAATCCTACTTTTTTTTTTAATTTGGAATTTTTTTTCACAGTATATATGCATGAGTAATTTTTTTTTATAGTATTATCCCTTGTATTCATTTTTCCAAATTATCACCCCCTCCCTCCATTCCCTCCCCCCAATGACAGGCAATCCCATACATTTTACATGTGTTACAGTAAAACCTAGATACAATATATGTGTGTAAATACCATTTTCTTGTTGCACATTAAGTATTAGATTCTGAAGGTATAAGTAACCTGGATAGATAGACAGTAGTGCTAACAATTTACATTCACTTCCCAGTGTTCCATCTCTGGGTGTAGTTATTTCTGTTCATCATTGATCAACTGGAAGTGAGTTGGATCTTCTTTATGTTGAAGATATCCACTTCCATCATAATATATCTTCATACAGCATTGAAGTGTACAGCGATCTTCTGGTTCTATTCATTTCACTCAGCATCAGTTGATGTAAGTCTCTCCAAGCCTCTCTGTATTCCTCCTACTGGTCACAGAAATCCTACTTTCTTGAGAATTTTTTATCAAGGGGCAGCTGGGTGGCACAGTGGATAGAGCACCAGCCTTGAATTCAGGAGGACGAGAGTTCAAATCTGGTCTCAGACACTTAACACTTCCTAGCTGTGTGACCCTGGGCAAGTCACTTAACCCCAGCCTAAAAACTAAAAAAAAAAAAAGAAGGAAAAAAAAAAAAAAAAGAGAATTTTTTATCTTTTCCAATTCAGAAATCCTACTTTCCTGTGATTTTTTTTAACCTTTTCTAATTCACAAATTTTGTTTCTCTACACCTCCTGTGAATTCTTTATTTTTTCCAACTCAAATTTCAGGACATTGTTATTTTCTATCATAGCTTCTCTTTCCTTTCCCCATTTTTCTTCAAACTCTCTTAACTTTTTAATAGTCTCTTCTAGGAGAGAGTTATGTGATTGGGGGCAGTTATCATTCCCCTTTAGAGTATTGTCTGCCAACTCTCTGCTGTTAGCTTCCTCCGGGTTGGAGGTTTCTCTGTGTAGAAGGTGTCAATTGTTCTCTTCAGCTTCTTACTCATTATTAAAAATTTGTTGGGGTCTGCCCTTGGGGTAAGAAGTTTATTTATTTACCAGCTTCCTCCCAGACCAGATGGATGCAGAGTCCTGTGCCTGAGTTAAGAGAGAACTCTGGGAGAGAGTTCCCCTCTCCCTCCCCAGAAATGCCTCAGAGGTGATACAGCTGTGCTTTAAGGAGTGCCCAGTGAAGGACCCCCACTAGTGTGGCCTAGTGACTGCCCTGAGGTTCAAGGCTGAATAGTGAAAGTGTCACAAACCCTAGCCAATGCGTCTACTGTGGCATGGATATCAGCAGCCGAAATGAAAAGCCCCTGCGCTCAAACTGGAAGTGTCTGCCCTCGGTCCCTATTTCAAAGGTTCTGCTTCTCTGGGAGTTCCACTTCTCTGGGAATTCTGAGGCTGCTAGAATTCCACTGCCTCAGGCTGACCCCGGCACTATGTGGATTAGAGGCTGCCTCAGGCTGTGTCCCCTGCTGTTTAGGCTCTTAACTACCCCAAGGAGAAGCCCCACACAGCAGAAGGCAGCTGCACAGCAGTGCGGATATCTATTAGGTCACTTTGGGATTGGGGTGGTTCTAGGATCTGGCTTTATATTTTAAAGTGGCTTAATTTCTCTTCTGAACTGCTGTTTTATAAGCAGAGAAGAGCTAACAGCCTGTATCTGATTCCTCTATCTCAGTGGCTTCTCTGATCCTAGAGTTCTCCCCAACCTGATCGGCACAGTGTGTTAGCACCTAACCTTGTCTGTGCTGGCTTTTTTTCTTCCTCCCCTGGGAACCTACCTTTTCTGTTGAAATTCCAGATTTTCTTTAGCTAGTAAGTTGTGCTTCTAATCCTTGTGGTTTTTATCAGTCCAGCGTTATTTTTGAGGCTTATTTAACTAATTGGTAATGAAGGAAGAAGGGAGCTTACAAATTTGAGTGTATATTGGCTCCGCCCCCTTTAGCCAGACTCTTAAGGAAAGGAGTTTAGAATAAAGGAATTATCCCCCCAACACCAGAACACTTTATGAGTCTAGATTTCATTTGGAAAGGCATAGTACCCCAAAAAGGGAGGTGATAGTTCCAGTGTAGTCTGTCATTAGTTTGAGTTCTTTGAGGTAGGGACTGTATTTTGCCTTTTGTTGTGTCCTAGGTGATTAGCTCAGTGCCTTATACACTGTAAGCACTTAATAAATGGTTGTTGGCTGATTGACTGCTTTCCTGAAACCACATCTGAGTTATTGTGACTAGTTCTGGACACCACATTTGAGGAAGCATGTTCAAAAGCTAGAGAATGTTCAAGAGGAAACCAGGAATTTACTCTCCTGTTATATAAGTCTGTTCAGTCCAAAGAAGAAAAGATGAGTGTGAGAGTATGATAAATATCTTAAAATATATTAGGGATTGTTGTATGCAAAAGGGATTAAACTCATTCCACTTTGCCCCAAAAGGCAAGAATAAACTCATTTATTGAAAATTCATAAAAGAATCAGAATAAAAAGGAAAAACAATGAGAGAAAAAAATGAAAATAGTATACTTCAATCTGCATTCAAACTCTATAGTTCTTTCTCTAAATATGGATAATATTTTCTATCATGAATGTCTTGAAATTATCTTGGATTACTGAACTATCCTAAAATAGAATAAGTTGCCTTGGGAAGTTATTCTACTTTAGGACAGTTCAATAATCCAAGGGAGGTAGCAGGTTACCCCTTTGTTGAAAGTTTTCAAGTAAGAATGGTTAAGGACCACTTTTCAGAGAAGGGATTCTTGACTAGAATATACCAAATAGTCCCTAAGATTCCTTCCAGCACTGAGATTCTTAGAGATCAGTTTAGCCAATCACTTCATTTGTCAAATGCAAAAACTATAGGAAAGGACTTGTTGGACTTTTCATAGAGGATTTAGTGATAAACCTGGGATTGAATCCCAAAGCTTATTAACCACAAATCTATTGCATGCTGTCTTGTGGAGGATAAGGATGCTGTACCTGATTACAAAGAATTGGTAGAACTTAGATTAGAAGAGGGAAGGAAAATCATGTTTCAGGTTGGGAAACATAGGCAGGAAAAGTTACTAATGGTGGCGTGGGGCAGGGAAAGAGGGGAAAGTTTCATATATAAAATAGATTCAGATTAGGGAAAGCCTTAATTGTTGTGATGAGTTTTGAATTCATATAGGTGTTTCAGCTCATTCTTCTGGTCTGTTGAGATTGATGAGGTTTAGGTTGGGGGTTCCCTTTAGTAGGGAACCAAATGATAAGATCTAGATTTAGGGAATCAAAATGAGATTAGGGTTTCTGGTTGTCAGAGAGTTAAATGATAAGGTCTAGTGGCAGGTTCAGGGTTCAGGGAACCAAAGACCCCCCCTGTAACCCTTGGTCTTTGGCACAAGGGTAGGGAGTTTTGGGAACCCCCTTCTGGTGGTGCAGAGGTTCTCTGTAAAGGAATTTACAGACCCAAAAACCTAGATTGATAAAAGAGTTTTATTATGGAGATTGGAAGTAAGGTTAAAAATCCTGACAGAGGCGCATAAAGTCTGATTAGGAAATAGGTGAGGATGAAGAGAGGGTAACACTGGAAGAGAACATTATTCCAGCAGGCAAAGGTTTCCTTGGCATAATTTGGAACCTCTGCAAAGAGAAGATTTTAGATTGGCTCTTTTATAATAGGAACTTTGGCTACAAGCTGAAGGGGGCTAGTGGGTGGAATTCTATAAGCTGGGTTTCAGCTTGGCATGGAATTTGAATAGGATTCAATGAGTTTCAGGCCTGAATTGACCCCACCTAGATAACAGAATGAAACTGTCCCTTGGGTGTGGTCCCTCACTAAAGCAGAGTTGAAAGAGATTTTCTCCTTCAAGGAGTTTTCAAGTTTCCCTTCTTCAAGATCTTTTGAGATCCTGTGTTAGCTTTCTCTCTTTCACATAATTTATAAATTTGATAAGTATATCGTCCATACCTACATACAATTGCTGCTAAACAACATTAGACAAAGCACAATCCCAAAGTACTAGCCTAGGGAACTCTCTCCAAGTTAAAGTTGACTTGTTAATGGCTACTCTTTACTTTGAGTCACAAATTTACCTATTTTAAACCTATTCCTCTCTAACTTGTCCACAAGGATAATGTGATAATTGTTATACAATAATCTCATTATGCTATGTTTACATTATTTCCTTGTCCTAATAGCCTAGTAACCCCATTGGGGAAAAAAAAAAAAGAATAATGTGACATGATTTGTTCTTGATGAAGCTGCGCTGGCTCTCAGGGATCACCAGTGCAGTGGCAAGAGTGTCGAGCCTAGAGTCATGAAGACCTGAGCTCAAATCCAGCCTGACTCACTCACTACTGTGATCCTGGCCTTGGTTTGCTTTAGTTTCCTCAGCTAGAAAATGAGGATAACAATAGCACCTATTTTCCGGTGTTGTTGTGAAGATGAAATGAGATATTTGTAAATCATTTAGCAAAGTGCCTGGCACATGGTAAGCACCACACAAATGTGTTATTATTGTTATTTTAAATGCTCACAAAATATTTATGAAGCCTAACAATTCATAATCCATTCTTGAGTATTCCCAAGAATCAAATTAAAGCTCACTGGTCTATAGTGTATAAATTCTACCCAACATTTTCCCTCTTCAGATGCTACAACACTCCTAGTCTTTTATAGATCATGAGTAATGGCTCAGCAATCCTATCTGACAGTTTCTTTGATTCCCTTGAGATGTAGTTACTTAAATTCATAAACCCACAGATATATGGTCTCTTACTATCTCTCCTCTTTGAGAAGTTTGATCTAGAGATCATCTCTAAAGTCTCTTCTCACCCTAACTGTATGATCTCTGACTTTGGGTTGCAATTCTATTTTTGTCCCATTCTTCCCGAATGAAAGATCATTCTCCTTAGTAAAGAAAACCAAAACAAAAGATGAGTTGAGTAGTTCTGCCTTATCTTCATCATAAGTTGTTACCATCAAATCCTTCTGAGCAGTAGTTAAGTACTTACTTTGTTCTTTTTCTTCCCCAGCATAGCTTTTGTTGTTGTCCTTATCTTTCATTACCAATTTCAAGTTATTCTGAGCTTACTTAATATGCTTACTAGTATTCCTACAAATCCACTGTTCTTTCATATCCATTCTACCCTATCCTAGCTTCTTCTTCCAAACCTTTTTAAATTCTGAGTTGTCCTCCCTGGGATCTCAACCTTACTCTCTCAGAATTAGATAAATTGAACCACAAAATAAATAAGAAAGAAGTTAAGGAGGTAAATAGAATTCTAGAAAAGTTAAGTATGATAGACCTTTGGAGAAAATTGAATGGAGACAGAAAGGAATATACCTTTTTCTTGGCAGTACATGGAATCTATACAAAAATTAACCATGTATTAGGGCATAAAAACCTCAAAATCAAATGCAGAAAGGCTGAATTGTCCTCCCTGTGTGTCCACATAAGTGTGTTTTAGACAATACTTTCTTTCTTCATTCCTGAAAATTCTTTTCTGATTGAGTCTTTGGAATTTAAACTCTGAGAGCTTCTCGTCTCACTTGAATTGATTTTCCTATAGAACTTTGGGTCATGGAATTCTATTGATGTAATATAGCAATGATTTTGTGGTCCCCTGTGTTTAGGGGGACTTCTGTTCTAACAGTAAGTCAGTAAATCCTCATTCTTTTGCTTTGGGAGTCTGTTTCAGGAAACACACACACCATCTGTCTGATTCTTAAAAGACCACTCCTCAGTTCATTGCTGACTGTCAAATTAGTCAGTAATAACCAAATTCTGAAGACCACTCCCCTGGGCCATAGAATTAGCATGTCAATGATAGAAAGCTCGATAAAGGGGTCTCCTCTCTCTTAGGACTTTGCTAATTTCTTTTGGAATTTAGCCCTAATTGCATTACAATTAATAATAAACCTTGCTCCTTGACTAGGAAATAAGTCCAAGCCTGCAAATTCTTTTGAGACATCTTGTGACTTTAGTCTATGATCCAAAACTTTTGGGGTCCCCTTTCCCAGCCTCAACACTATCTATTCTTTTCCTGAACCCTCTGAAACTTATTCTCTTAAAATGTAAGGTGGGCATCACACAGGTCTTCTCTTCTCCCCAAATCAGTGCAATGACCCCTTATTAAGAGTCCATCATGTCTACATACTGTGCTAGACACTGGAAATCACAAGAACACAAATTAAATTAAAAGAGCCCATGTGTTCAAGGATTTTATATTCCAAATAAATGATTAGTCATAAATTGAGATGAATCCTATGATAGAGTATCCACTTTTGCCCAAAGTTCCCATAATTTCTGCCTTAAAAATTAGGTCTTTCTTATTGATCATTATCAGATCTAGGATAGTAATGATTCTGCTCATTTCCCATCACTTTTTCAAGAATGAATTATTATTTCTGTTTCTAAAAATGTGTTCTGTTTTCAGACCCTTGCCAGCTCTAACATTCCATGTGATAAGGCCTTCCAGCTCTGACATGCTATGATTCTAGCAAGCAAAAACTTACAGAATCCCACAAAGGTGCAATAACTTACTGTTGACCTCCTGACTGCTCAACAGACTTAAGATATTTTTCTCATGTTGAGGGAATTGGCTTGCAGCTTGGAGATTCAATCACCTTCAAGTCACTCAGATCTCCTAGTCCAAGGTCTGACTGATCTCAAATCAGGAAGCCTTATGATGCTGGGAAGGAAAAAGGAGAGTTGAAGGGAAGCTGAGTCTCTCTGTACATTCCAGCAATGCTCAGCTAGTGTCTGCTGGTGTGTCAGGTCAGCCTTCGTAATCTGGTGCAATTAACCTATGCAAATGAGTGTTAATGACCACTTAACTCCTTTAGTAGTCAGCTTCATCCATTCTTTGGGAGGAAGCTCCTCGTTTTAGAAGGACCATAGAATCCTTAAACACTTTCATTTTTAAGCAAACAGCAACTTCCAATGAAATATAAGAAAAAAGACTTGTTTTCAAGTCAATCAGTCACTGAAAGGGCATATATTAAATTCCTACTGTATAGGCTTGGAGCTAAAGTTAATAAGACCAAAGGAAAAAAAAAAAAGAAAAAAGCCTCCAATTTCAAAGAACTTGTGAAAGAAGAATTAGATTGTTCTACTTAGCTCCAAAGGGCAGAACTAGAATTTATGAGGATCTTCAGGGAGTCAGATTTCAGATTAATATTAGGAAAAAATTTCCTGACAATTTTCCTGAGCTCTCCAGGAGTTGAATAGACTATTTCAGATTGAGTTCTTTGTCCCTGGGAGTATTCAAGTTATGACCATCATCAGCAATACTGTTAAAGACCTTAGCTTAAAAAGGCAAAGATCTCCCACAAAGATCCCACAAAGATCACCACCATCTCTAATCCTGAACTATATCTGGCCACTGGACCCAGTTGACTCTGTAGGAGAGAGTGAGGCAGGTGATCTTGCACAGCCCTCCCTTGCCTGTCATGGCATCATGTCCCTGATGTCATAATCCTCCTATTCAATAATGAAGGGCAAACAACAACAGAAGTTTCTTATCTCTTGGAGAGATGGACTAGATGACCTGGAAGATTCTTTGCTGGTTCTAAAGACTGTAAAATTCCAGGAGTCTTAGAGTCTAAAATTCAAATAATAATAGCCAACTTTATATTAAGGTTTATAAGGCATTTACAAGCAAGATTTGCAACAACCCTGGGAAGTGAGTAGTTCCAGGATTTTTTTTTTTCTAATTTTATAGATAAGAAAAGTAAGGTGCAGCCAGTTTACAGTTGCTGCAATGTTGTCAGAGTAAAAATTCAAACCTAGACCTTCTGACTCCAAATGCAGTGCTCCAACCATTATGCCACACTATGATTTAAGATGTCTGTATTGATTATCATAAAATGACACCTTTGAGCCTCTCTGTTGCTAAGATGCTATTGTCCAATAAGCTCAGGTATAAATGGTTCAAAGAGTCTGTTTTATAAAAGTGTGACTGAATGGAAAAGGATAGGGATGGGGGACTTTGATGGGAATGATGAGATCCTGAAAGAAGAAAGGAATAATTAATTCCTCAGCCATGGCACCTTCCCCTCCTGGCAGCAGCAAAAACAAGGTATCTCAGCATATTTGCTAATGCTGATCAGCCAAGGGGAAAAAATTGCTGACGGGTGCTCTGGACCAGTGTGTTGTTGTTAAACACCTACTTATGGCTCTAATCGGCTGGTTTTCACACCAGTAAAGTGGGGATAGGTTGTTGACATTGACCTGGCAGGGGAAGGACCTGCCAGAACTGGCTAAGACAGCAAAAGAGAATTTGGCAAGACTGTGTGTGTGTGTGTGTATGTGGAGGAGGGGGTGGAAGAAAGGCAGGGATAGTAACCGGGAAATTGAATTAAGGGGAAAATCAAAAAGGGAATTGGGAGCTACCCTAAGATACAGACATCCTATCAATGGGGCCTGGAAGCCGCTTGGGATTCAAAATGGAAAGAGCAGCAGAGGTTGTTTAGGGAACTACCTTCTGGGATGATGGATGATGGTGGGGATGATTATCACAAAATCATAGAATTTATAACTGGAAAACTCAAAGATCATATATTCAAGCTCCCATCATGGCTAGGGGAAATTAATGCCTAGAGAGGGTAAGGGATTTGCCCAAAGCCCATATCACAATTTCCAAATACTTTTGCAAAATGCACTTTTATTTGACCATAACAAAAACCTTGGGAGATAGGCAATGTCAGGATTATTACCCCATTTTCCAGATCAGCAAACTGAGGACCAGAAGATCAAATTGACTCATTTTCCCAAGAGTGAATTTCACTTTTGCCCAGTGAAAAGGGACTGAGGCAGGTCCAGAAGCCAGATTTCTCCCAGTTCAATGTACCCTTTCCTTCACATACCTCCCTTAAATGGAGTAGGAAAGACCTTATCCTACTAGTTAAGGTTGTACTGTAAGCCCCAGGGCTAACTTTCCTCATAAGAGCAAAGAGAAGGTATAAGGGTGGAGCACAGCTTTAAAGGACTCCTGGGCCTTTCTGCTCTGATGGGAATCAAAACTGACAGGGAAGTTATGGGAGCAGTTAGCTGAAAGTTGCTCTTTAGGACTGAACTGCTGAGTAGATCAGACATCAATTAGTTCCCTCACAGGAGAGCCTGGGACATAAGGAAAGGGGAAGAAAGGGAAAAAAAGAATAGGGGAGGAGCCTTGAAATTTCTGTAATGCTTGTCTATGTGGAAGATCACAAGATCTAAAGTTGTAATGTCATAGGCTCCCAGATTTAGAGGTCATGTAGTCTAACCCTCTCGTTTTATAGATAGGGAGACTGTGGGTCAGAGAGGTTGTGACTGGCCCAGGATCATGTAGCTGATAAATATTTGAGGCTGGATTTGAAGCCAGATCTCACCCAGCAAATATCATTTGCTTCAAACTCTATTACATATAAGAAAAACTGAGACTCAGTTAAGAGAAAACATCTGCTCAAAGTTACTACAAATAATAATAATTGAAACCCAGATCTTCAGACTTCAATTGCAATGCTCAAAACCAGAAAAAAGATATTTGGTGTGGGAATTCACATGAATAATGAGTAGAGCCTTTGGGCAAACTATTGACATGTCTCTTCCAGAAGCAATGATATTGTGAATTTGACTGGCATGGCAATAAGATGGACAGGGATTTAGGACCAGCTTTCCCCATATAAATCATAGTAAAAATAATTGGAAAGAGATGGTTATAAAATTATTAACATTCTTTTTGGAGGGTGATATGCTAGTTGGGGGATTCAGAGAATGGACTAAGATAACTGATCAACAATCATTTAAGTGCCTACTGTGCTAGATGCTAGGGATAAAAGAACAGTCCTTGCTTTCAAGAATATCTATCAGGGGAAGACAACACAAACATATTTAAGTAAATAGAAAATACATAAAAACGAATGAAAATAATTTATGTGAGTCATTAGCAGTGGAGAAATTAGGATGGTATAATTCAAGTATGATAGTTGAGCTGAGCTTTGAAGAAAACATGGAAATTTAAAAGGTACAAACAAGAGATATGGGGAATAACCTAAGCAAGCACACTGAGACAGGAGATAGAATTGGTGAATAAAGAGCTTCACACAGGCCAGTTTGTCTAGAATGAGCCTAGACTGGAGCTATTCATCTAGGAAGACTATCTGAAGGAGACTGGCTTCCAGATACTCAAAGACTTTTAGAATTGGGCATTTCTACATCGTTTATATTTATTTATTTTATATGAAATCTGAGGACAATAGAGGTCAAATGACTTATCCAAGAGTACATGGACAGTTAGTGACAGAGCAAATATCAGATTCAGCTATTCTTACTTTTAATCCATGTTATTTGACCTTCATTTTCAAAGAGAATCAGTGAAATCACAAGGTGAGATCTTGACTCAAATTGGATTTAAGTGAGACAGAGTTACACAAAGTTGTCAACCTTACTCTCTATTCCAGAGTCCTCAAAGTCCAGTCACAAGACAAAAGCCAAGGCAACTGGCAGTGGCCTGGGAAGCAGTGGATGACTTTGGCATCTTCCTTTTCTGGCCAAGCTCTAAGTGCCCTACCACACCTGCTTCAGCTGCCTTCCTGGAGTTACAAGTGGATTCCAAAGGTGAACAAGCAGCCCAGAAAAGGACTTAGCAGCCCTTATACCAGAGATGCTAGTCCTCCCTCCAAACACACATCTTGATACGTTTCAATGGGAACATGGACTTCTATGGCTTGGAAATGTTCTTCTAGATTATCTACTCTGTTGTTTATCCCCATGTAGGACTGACTCCCTGAAGTTCTTCAACTTCAGCTATTTTCTAGGACCTTTAGATCTTAAAACTTGAATTTTAATCCTGATTCTAGAAGTCACGTTGACTATTCTGATGCTATTATCTTTGCATGTTCCTGGCCTGACACAAAAAAGTTTAATGGCCATAATCACCCTCAATAGGTCTTTAGCCCAGAGTGAAAGGGGCATGTTAACTCAAGGAATGCCCCCTCTTATCCCCAAATAGATTAGAAAAATTATCCCAATACTCTTAATGTTAATATTCTGCCTACCAACAACAGTCCAGTTTTGCCTCAAGGAAGAGAAAGAGAACAAATATTTTGTTGCTGCTGTTCATTTGTTTCAGTCCTGTCCAACTCTTCACGACCAAATTTGGGGTTTTCTTGGCAGATATATTGGAGTGGTTTGTCATTTCATTCTCCAGCTAATTTCACAGATGAGGAACTAAAACCAAAGGGTGAAGTGACTTGCCAGGATCACACAGCCAGTAAGTGTCTGAAGCTGGATTTGAACTCAGAAAGTGGGGTCTTCTTGACTCTGTCCACTTCATCACCTAGTTGTCTGGGATGAACTTCCCTTCATCCCAAGAAGACTTTAAAAAACCTCAATTCATTGGGACAGTGGATACTTGAAGCACACCCTGGCCATGAAATAGTGGGGTATGAGGCATCATTCTTTAATAATAAAGCCCTGGACTTCAGACAAAAGATCTAGGTTCAAAACCCAGCCCCAAGTCTTCCTAATCGTTGTTCTGAGCCTCCATTTCTCTATCTAGAAACTAAAATTAATGTTTGTCCTTCCTGCCTCCCAGGGTGGTTGTAAATATCATGAAAGAAAATCTTTACAAACTGAAAAGTGCTATATAAACAAGAGGAATCATCTGAAAGACAACCAACTGGAATTAACTCTTTTAAAATTTCTTCTTCTCAGTATCCAGGTGGCTTTTCTCTTGTTAAGGGAGTTAAAAATGTCTTCATTTCATTAGGATCATTATTAACAATATCATTATCATCAAAGCGTAATAAACATCAATTTGCAGTTTACAAAGCATTTTAATATGAATTATCTCATTAGATCTTCAAGTGAGAAGGTCAGGAAGAAACAGTTTGAGAGACCTAGGTTTAGAATTGCAGCTGTGGGAAGTAAGAGAATAGTGAAGGAGGAGTAAAAGAAATGCCTTACTTTAGTTAGAGTCCCATTATGTTTAGATGGTGTACATATATAGAAGATCCTGTGACTTTCTGCAGTTCTATTTGGTAGCACATGGGCAAGAATCAGTCAGTCAATAAACATTTATCAAGTGTGTGAAGACTTCCCTTAGTGGAATTGGTGGATAAAGCAATTTGTTCCAATGACCATGAAGGCAGCTAGAGCAGGTACTATGGAGCTGTTAGAGCTTACACAGACATCAAAGATACCAAGGTCATCTACTGTATCCTGGGCCATCACCAGTTCTTTTGACTTCTGTCTTGCCACTGGACCTTGATGATTCTGAAAGAGAAAGTGCAGTTTTGTGCAGCTTTATTTCACTTAAATCCAATTCACATATAAATCAAGACATAACCCTATGATGTCACTGGTCCTCTTTGAAAATGAAAGACAAACAATATTAAACACTTATCATGTACTAGGTTGGCACTATGCTAAGCACTAGGAATATAAATATAGGGGAATAGTTTCTCCCATCAAGAAAATTACAACCTTATGAGAAACAATGACATTATTTCTCTACCCCCCCAAAAAAAAGCTGATAAAGGATGGAATTGGGGTAAGGAACCTATGCAGTGGTATGATGGAGAAATCCCAAAAAATGAAAAAAAAGACTGGCATAGATGATCTTGAATGGAGGTTCTAAGAAGAACTCTTTATCCTCTAATCAGAGGGAGGGATCCTAGGGGCAGAAAGTACTTAGGATGTAAATCCTAGACTTGAAGGGAACTTGCAGGATGAAAAAGTCCCTAGGAGTTGATGGAAAAATCTGAAGAAATGTTATTGGTAATCCAAGGTTGATTGTTGAACTAGTTCATTGTAAAGTCTTAGTAAAGGAGGAAAATTAAGTCAGAGCAAAGGTGAGAATCTGGGACAGTAATATAGGAAGGAGACAGTGGAGTTCAAAGTAAAAAAAAAAAGAAAAATTCTGGGAGAAGTGAGACAAAGAGATGGAATATTATGAGATTATGGTTAGATAAAGCAATTACAGAATTCTGGGTCATGGAAATGGAACATTGGTGGGAGAGAACACTTGTGGGTGATGGTAAGGAAGAATACAAAAGAAGGACAAAACCTATAAAAAGAGTGTCAGGAATAATAAAGCTGAGTCCAAGTGAGGCTGAATGATGAAAGCAGGACAAGATGTTTGTTTTTAAACTATGAGAAGAGCAAGTGGAAGATCAAATGAGAAATAAAAAATGATTAGGGTGAAATTAGACAGTAATAGCAAGGGAGAAGGAAATGCTGCTCAACCCATTTCATTTCTCTTTTCATTATAAAGGAGAAAAAAATCTTTGGACTAATAATGATAGAAGAAAAATGGATAGCAAAGAGTTGAAATCTAAAATAAGAAAGGGTCTATAAGTGTACAGTTACCTTTAAGAAATGGGTCAATAAATTTTGATTGGAACCTATCATATGCCAGGCATTGTACTACAGATACAAAGAATTAAATGAAACAATCCTTATTCTGAAAGAGCTCACATTTTAATGGGGGAAATATATATACATATATGTGTGTCTGTGTGTTTGCAGAACACATAGAAATAGAATAAATAGAAATAAATAAAGATAGCTGGAGGCAGCAGAGAGAAGATTATTCTTCTAAGTAGGGATTGCATTAGTACTCTTCTCACCTTGAAATTAGGTTTCAGGATTTAGATCTATAGGGGTATGACTGAGTCATTCACTTGAGTCACAGATATATGAATGACTGTCTTCTTATTGAGCCTTCAGATATGAAGGACTCTGCTATGCTTAGCACAGTACTTGGCACATAGTAAGAGCTTAATAAATGTACAATGACTAACTGACTAGGAAGAAGGAAATTGTAGTGAAATTAAGGAAACGTGAATCTACATGTCAATTCATTCACAAACTCACTTCATGGCCATGAGCTAGACATTTCTTTTTTTCTCTAAGTTTCTCCCTCTGTAAAATGAAAGTAGTTATCTCTGCCTTGCCTACCTTACAAGGTTGTTTTGGAGGTTGAATGAGATAATGGATGAGAAAAAAATATGAAAAATCTAGAAAACATAATGGATTATTATTGCTGTTGTTATTAATGTCATTATTGTTGTTTTTATAGAGTTAATAGTTTGCACTTTGGTAAGTCTGAGTCTGGATCCATACAGTTCTAAAGTCCCTAAAGGAGAAGCATAGTCCATGCTGCTGACTCCCCTGGCCCCCATTCTGAAAGATGGGAGAGTGATGCAGGAAATGCAGAAGTCTTTGCACTCAGGCCTGTTGGCTTTCCGATCACATCCCATATCCTGTCAGACGCCAAGGCCCAGCGATTTATGACATCCCTGTGCACAGCCAGGGCTGCGGCAGCTCAGGACACATTCCCAGGCCCCTCCTCCATTGCTTGAGCCCTTTTTTAGGCAGCTCTTGCCAAAGCTTCAGTCACTGTCTCCCAAAACATTTAGCCACCTCACTGGTGTCGTGTAAATACAGGAACCCAGCCTTAAGAAAAAGCCACAGAAAGACAGGATGATTCAGTTGAAAAAGTTACATTTACTACTAGGGGCTTGCATTCAAATCCTGTCTCTCCTGTGGTAGTTCTGTGACTTTGGGCAGGTAGCTTTAATTCCCTTAGTCTCAGTTCTCTTAACCTCCAAGGTCCTTGACAGTTACAAGGCTTTTCTCTCAACCACTGTATTTAAGACTGAAGGAAAAATTGGAAATCATTAAGTCCAGGCCTTCACCCCATTTAATAGATCAGGAAACTGAGGTTCACAAAGGGCAATGTCTTATCCAAGGTTTAGGGACATGCTAGAGCACGATTATTCTAAAGAACTGATTATTAAATTCTCAATGTGAGCCTTTATAACAAAGAAATCAGCCAACACTATAAAACTGGGCCTGAGTTATTAATGGATTGACTGTTGATGGAGACAATGTTAATGAAGACTAAACTTAAAAGTGTGGCTGACTTTTTGGAAAGACAGTTGTTAAACATTAGCCAGTGAAACCTTGCCAGGTAAGAATCAACAGTCAGAATTCAAACCAAATTCTTCAAAATCTAAATTTCAGAAGTCTTTCTCCTATACCAGAATCAACTACCAAACAAAAAATAGGTACTTCATGTATGTTTCTCCTGAAGTTTATGAGAACTGAGCAAATGAATTAAAAATTACACAGGCTCATCATTTATTAACTGACTGGCTAATCACAAGTACTAAGTGCTTTACAGTCGCAAAATACTTTCAACAACCATTATCTCTTTTGATCTCTGTGTCAGAATTTCATGGTAACCAGAAATAGGATAAATATCCCTATTTTATAGAAGATTACTCTTGAGATCCAGAGAGAGAAAGCAATTTGCCTAAAACCATAGAACAAATTAAAGCCAGGACTCAAAAGCAGGTCTTTTCACTCCAAGCCCAATGTTCTTACCACTCCATGATGTTGCTTCAGCTGGAAAAAATGATTAAAATATCTCATGAAGGACACCATGCAGAGCTGTCCCTAGCCTGCCTTCCTAACATCTCTCAGCTATGCCCCAACATTAGGGGATAAGTGTTTACTGGAGAGGAGCAGAAGATCAGAAGGTAGATCTAGAAGGAACTTTGTTTTACATTTCCCCTCATTACAGATGAGAAGACTGAGGCTAAGAGAATAAATCTGACTTGTCTAAGATCATACAGATAGGACAGTAAGTGGTAAAGCTGGAATTTGAAATCTGTTCCTTTAATTTCAAAGTCTGCTCTTTGCACTGTTATACATGGGGCAAAAACTTAGATCAGAGATTTCATCTGATTCAACTCCTTCATTTTACAAATGAAAAAGCTAAAGCTTGGAAGAACGTTAAGTGCACTTGTCCCAGGTCACCCTGGTAGCAAGTATTAAAGACAAAATTCAAATCCAGGCTTTCGAGTGTAGAGCTAGTGTCTTTTCTTCCCCATATTTTTTTTTTTTTTTTTTTGTGATGGTAAGCAGATCCTAAAGTGCTATCCCTAACTTCCCTATAAAACTTAAGTGTTCCCATCACCCAGTTCCTTATATCTTGTAGAGAGGATGAAAGAGTCCCCATCAGACTGTGAATGCATAGCTTCAAGTGATAGTTAATCCAAAGAAAACTGACAGTCTCATTATGGAGAAAAAAATCTCAGTAAATAGAGCTGTCTTAAGAGGTAGTGAGCTCCCTATAACTGGAAAGGCTCAAGCAGTGTCTGGATAACTACCTATAAGAGATTCAAATATAAGGTTTTTCAAATCTGAAGAAGAATGGAGATTGTTTAATTCAATTCTCTCAACTTAAGGAAACTGGAACTCAGAGAGGTTAAATGACTAGATTGTTTAATTCAATTCTCTCAACTTAAGGAAACTGGAACTCAGAGAGGTTAAATGACTTGTTTAGGGTCAAATAATAAAGAACTCAGATTTGGTCCGAGATCTTCTACCTCCAGATCCATTACTTTTTCCATCTTTCCTCTGCTTCTAAGGTCTTGCTTAATGCTATCTATCTTAAATCTATGTCAGCCAACCTCATCTGTTCTCAGGGGAGCCAGCCAAGCCAATGGCCCAGACTTGCAAACCCAAGATTGAAATGCAGATGGACCTTTCCTTCACCTCTCCTTGACATTGAGAACAACATTACCAAGTTGTCATATCCAACTTGACAGTTCAGGCCTCTACTCTCATAACAATGATGACCTGTGGCCTCTCTGGAGGACTCTTTCTCAATCCTTATAGAGCTCACAGCATCACATTCAGTGACTTGTTTATTGAAAGTCTCCCAGGCTTAATGCATTTCAAATAAGCATCTGTTGGGGGAGATCCAATACCTCTGAAATCAATCATATAGATGTCAGTTAATGATACAGGTATTAGGCACCATTTGACATAAAGCCAAAACTCCATGACCTTGTGGTTCTTTCCCTTAAGAATGTAGCCAACCAGCTACCCTAGATCCTTATTTAAAAATAAATAAATAAATTTTAAAATAGCATTAATATAAAAAACTAATAGTCAAGGATAATAAGTCAGATTTACAGGTCTCTTTTAAAGTCTACAAAGATCTTTTCCCCAACTCAGCCCTGCCCATGACCCTTCCAGATAGCAGTCCAAGTTTGATTATTTCTACTTGACAGGGCAAGACTTTAAGGATCAGAAGAGTAAAATGACTTGCTTATGATCACATAGCCTAGTAGGCATTAAAACCAATCTGTAAGTTCAGATTTTTTATCTCTAAATCTGACACCCTTTCTACTTCACCAAGCTGGATTCTAGGGCTATGCATGCTAATAACTTGTATGACCTCAATTTAAGTCATCTGTCAAATGATATAAATCTTTGAAACATATCTCCTAGGGTATCTTAATCAACCAGTCAATCAAAATTATAAAGCACCTATAGGCACTAAGTATAAAAAGCCAAAAAATTCAACATCCTCTGCCTTCAAAGAGCAGTGCATTATATTGGGTGAAGATAAGATATGCACCTCTAAGGATTTATACAAACATAGAAAGATTTATATGAATTGATAAAGAATGAAATTAACAGAACCCAGAGAATAATTTATATAAAAATAACAGCATTTCAGCAAGCATCATATGTAATAGGGATAAGCTGGAAATATTCCCAGTAACATCAGGGGTGAAACAAGGTTGCCCACTATCACCATTTCTATTAAATATTATATTAGAAATGTTAGTTTTAGCAATGAGAAGAAAAATTAAAAGAATTAGAGTAGGTAATGAGAAAACCAAATTACCACTCTTTGTAGATGATATGATAGTAAACTTAAAAAATCCTAGAGAACCAACTAAAAAACTATTAGAAACAGATAGTCAGAGGACATATATAACAGAGGACTGTGGGGATTAAATGTGGATTGCAACATTGCTTACTTTTTTGTTATTTGCTTGCTTTTTGTTTTCTTTCTCATTTTTTTCCCTTTTTGATCTGATTGTTTCTTGTGCAGCGTGATAATTGTGAAATGTGTATAGAAGAATTGTACATGTTTAACAGATAATAGATTATTTGCCTTCTAAGGGAAGGAATGAGGAAGAAGGGAAAGATGAGTGAATGTTGAAAACTAACTATGCATATATTTTGAAAATCAAAAGCTTTAAAAAATAAAAAAAACAACATTGTAAAGATAAACAACTTCAAACATTCTAAAAACTATGATCAATACAATGACAACTCAAGATTTTAGAGAACTCATGTCATCCATGACAGAGGCACTGAATTTAGGGTACAGAGTAGGACATATGTTTTTGTATATAGATCTTAAGGGAATGTTTTGCTTAACTTACATATTTGTATTATAAGGAATTTGTTTTTCTTTTTTAATGTGGTTGGGATGGGAGGGAGGAAAAATAGATTTCTGTTAATTTTTTAAAATAGGAGGTAGAAAAGTTAGAGGTATGAAATATTGCTTTTACTTTCAGATGAGGTCACCACATAATTTACTATATTTAACTTTCATTTTGTCGCAAGGGATCTATTTAAGAGTAGGAGTTATTTGTAAATGTTTGTAAAAACAAAACACATCAATAAATTTTTTTCAGGAATAAATACAAGGTAATTTGGGGAACACTAGCAAATGAGGACTACAAAAGGCTTCATGTAAAAGAATCATTTGAGCTAAGGTGTAAAGAAAACTAAAGATTCTAAGAGTTGGGGGTGAAGAAGGAGGGAATTCTAGATATGAGGAAGAGACAGTCTATACAAACACTGGAGATGAAAAATGGAATGCCATATATAAGAAGCAAACAGTAGTTCAATTTGATTAGAGCATTAAATGTTTGGAAAGAAATCTCTATAAAGTAGAAAAAAGCCTGGGTCAACTGCTTCATTTTACAATTTTAGAAACAGAGGTCCAGAGAAATTCTCTCTTACCTGGGATCATAGCATGAGTAAATGTCAGAACCAGAAGTAGAAGCCCTATCTTTTGACTTCCTTATTTGCTAATACATACTAACCTAAGAAATGGCTAACATAGTGGGACTAAAAGACCTGGATTCAAATTTGATTCTACTGTTCAGTGTCAGTGAGAAAATTACCTTCTGCCTCTAAGCCCCTTTTTATTAAAGAGCTATGCAAATTAGCTACTCTTTTAGGGTAATCAGCAGCTGAGTGGAAGCTGTTATTCTCATCTGTAAAATGGGGACCATTCTTTTTTTTTATTATATATATATATATTTATAATATTATCCCTTGTATTCATTTTTCCAAATTATCCCCCCTCTCCCTCTATTCCCTCCCCCCGATGACAGGCAATCAATGGGGACCATTCTTATTTGTACTAACTACCTGACAGAGGTATTGTCTGGAAGAAATAAGAAACTGCAATTTTTTTCTTTTGCAAATCTTCAAACCATATAAATAAGATATAACTTTTTCCATATGAATAAATCTTGGAAGCAATAGAGGAATATGTAACAGAAGATAGTAGAGATCAGTGATTGAATAGAAAGGTGTTGGAAACTAAAGCACTAGGATGGGAACAATGATAATGTGAAACTGTAATGAAGAAACTAGAATGAATGGATGAAAAAACATTTATTGAGCACTTACTATGTGATAAACCTAGTGCTAAATGCTGGGGATACACATAGAATAAGCACAACATTAACTTGCCTTCAACAAGCTCTCCACATAAAAGAAAATCCATGTACATATTTAAACTGTATCAGAATGTTTACTGTCTTAGGGGGAGGGAAGTAAAGGGAGGGAGAAAAAAAATTAGAACATAAACTTACAATAATGAATGTTGAAAACTATTTTAACATGTATTTGGAAAAATAAAATACTATTGAAAAAAATTAAATAATAAAATAAAATATGAAAAAGCAATCTAGTGGCAGTCAAATAGATTCAGAAGTCATCTTAAAGGAACTATGTTGGTTGCTAAGGCAAAAAAGAAATCAGAAAGTCAGGCTTCTGAATCCAGTGAGTTTAGGGCTGGAAGAGACTTTTTTGGTCATTGGGTCCTACTTCCTTATTTTATAGTTGAGGAAACCAAAGCTCAGAGTGGGCAAGTGATGTGCTCAAGGTTATCTAAGACAGGTTTCAAATACAGGTCCTCTCATTCCAAATCCAGTGATCCTTCTCCTATATAACATTTCTCTCCTGAGGACTTACTCAGAAAGAAAATGGTCAGACCACTCAATTTGTTTCATCAGCATTTACTAAGCATCTATAAAAAACAAAGTGGAGTACTTGATACTAGAAAAATAGATTTTTTTGGTTAGTTAGCTTTTTGTGCCTTAGGGGCTTTCCCTGGTTGTGACTAGATCACCTAACATGAGGCACTATGCATCCTTTGTCATACTGCCACATGAATGAGTGTAGCCTACTTTGCTTAGCCAGAAAAGGCAATAACTTTAAAACAAACTGGCCATACTGAGACAGTCTCCCTTTTCCCTTCCCTCTATTTCCTACTGTAGCCAGAAGGTGAAAACCACAATGCGTCTATAACTCAGTAGCATGAATTGGACTCTTGTAGCCTAGCTCAAATAAATAACCTCTGGGCTGGGGGATGAGGAAGGCTGTTTCTTTTCTGTTGTTTGTCCTCAATTTCAGGTAGAGGCTGTCATAAACACCAAACCCATGGGAAACCCTGAAGTCAACATGGCAGGTGTTTATTTGCAGCTGGGCAGTCCAGCAGGGAATCCCCGAGGAGCCAGGATTCCTAGAACTCAAGCCCAAACTGGGGTTTTGACTGAAATCTTGAGAATTTATCCAAATTATGTGCCTAATCCTCTTCCCCATCACGAAGACTTGAAATGGTTTAAGGGGAAAGATTCTGTTCCTTTGGAGGGGTGGAGTATAATTGTTAATATGCCTTTAGAAATGAATATCAATTCATGAAAATCCAATCCAGTTCTTAATAGTTAAATGACACTAGGCAGTCATATCTTCTACACTTAGGACAAAACCATTGTCTGGAGAATAAAACCATTTCAGGGAGATTAGACACAAGAAATCCCTATAAAGGTAACAGAGAAACCTGAAGGAGGGATAAAATGTAACACAGTACCTGGCACATAGTATTTGTTTAATAAATAATTAATAACCATTGCTAATTATTGATTGATAAGGAATAATAGGGGCAAAGAAATTCTGATGAAATTATTTAAGAAATTTGAAGAAAGAAAGAACCTTTCTACCTGGGGGAGGAAGGGTAAGAAAGGTTTATTGAAGCAAATGGTTAAAGATGTGTCTTTAATAATTCAAGGTTTCTCTGACTTGCATGTATGATAGAAAGAGGCAGTGGTAGCTGGTCTTGCCTCAGGAATAGCTTATGTTGCTGGGAGAAGGTGGAAAGAAGTCGAGTCATATTTCTTTGAATTTTCAAGAAGCTTGCCTTTTTGCATTCCTTTGTGTTATTTTTGTTATTGGGGTCCACATACACTTGCCACATGTACTCTCTACTTCTCTTTAAACCAGGAGTTAACTTTTTTGTATCATGAAATCTTTCTGCAGAATGGAAAAATTTATGGGCTCCTCAAAATAATATTTTAAATACATAAAATTAAATACCTAGTATTACCAAGGAAATCAATTACATTAATAGTTACTAAAATTTAAAATAAATTCACAGAATCCAGGTTAAAGCTTCCTGAAGGAAATTGGGTTTTAAAAAAAGTGAACAAGTGATTGGGATACAAAGACAGGTGAAAATAGTCCCTGCTCTCAAAGAACTAAAATTTAATCGGAGAGACAACATGGAAGAAAGAGAGAAATTTCAACAGAAATAACTAGGGTAATGAGAAAATCTATTCCAAGCATGAGGACAAGGACAAGAAAATGGGCTACTTCAAGTAGCCTGGTTTAACTGAAGTAGCAAGCATGTGAAGGGAGGAGCATGAAATAAGTTTGGACAGATACCCTGAGTCAACAATTAGTAATTTTCAGTTTCAGAAGGTCCCAATGGCTAAAGAATATGTCTCCTGTGGGAAAGGTCATCTCACAATTCATCCTTGGCAAAGAAGAAGACAACCTAGTGTATTAATATATAGTCTTTGTGTCAAGAATATAAACCTATTTGATGAGGGAAGGAAGAAAGAAAAGAAAAGAAAGGACTTCTGTTGAAGAAATCACCTTGTTAAGAATTGAGGAGATAGTCTGAACCCCTAATCATTCTTGTCTGAACTTCATTCTCCATTCTTCACTGCCCACTCCCTTGTTCCCATTCCTCTCTCAGTATCTCACTGTGCCCTCTAAAAGACCTGTTCTACACATAATAAATGTACTTACATCTTAAACCTTTTCCTTTCTCATGCCTTCCATCTTCTTGCATTCACTGAGACCTGATTGTCTCCAATGGCATGATTCCTGTTCATCCTTTCTAGAATTGGCTGTACTTTCACTCATGTTCCCTCATTTACTCCCACAAAGTGGGAGTTCCTCATTGCCACTTCTGGGATCTGCCTTTACCATTATTACTCAAAGGCTTCTCCTCCTTTAAAGCTTATTTAATATAAATTTACTACAGTCAAAATTTTGGTAATTATTATCTTCAGAATGCTCTTTTTTTTCTCAATACATTCCATGCCTGGCTCAGTCTTTCTTTTCTTCCCAACTCCTGCCTTCATATTAGGGAAATTCTAGATAGATAGATAGATAGATAGATAGATAGATAGATAGATACTTCCTAAAATCCCCAAGCCTCCCAGTTCTTCAAATTGTTCATTTCTCATGACATGGGAACCCAAGGTTCTATTTCCATTTTGATGAATTCAGAAATTCCCTTATCTGTCCATAATTTATTATCATTTCACTTCTTCCTCAATCTTGTAAACTAACCCTGTTCTTCCATTTGTCTGTATCCTCCAATCCCTCCAACCTTTAGTTCTTTTTTCAGGTCACCATTCCCATAATGGCTACATTTTTCTCCCTTCCATATCTTGACTTCTTGATGAACCAGTACTACTCCTCTCTGGAGTCCCTTGCCCTTTATCCTATCACTGATCTTTCCCTGCTTAGCTTCTACCTTGAATTACTCAGCCCGTCTGCTGCCCATTCAAGGAAGCTAGTAAAAATCACAAACTGCGATCAACTCCACTATAAATTTATGCTAGATATCATCTGGGTGCTCAGTGCAGTAGGACAATCTTTTATACCCTCCCTAAATGAGTCAATAGTCTACTCACCACAACCTTTTCATCTCTCCTTAAATTTCTCATGGGACTTTATTTCCCCAGTGTCTCAGCTGAGAACCACACCTCATATTCACTGGGAAAAAAATTAGGCTATTCAATAAAAGTTCCCTCTTTTCCTCTCTTATACTTCTCACATCATTCAGATGGCTTCCCTCAGTAGTTCCTTTTTTACCCCTGTTTCACATGAAGAGGTAGCCCTTTTTGACAAGATAAATCCTTCTAGATGCACAAATGATTCCATTCTATCCCATCTTTTTCATTAGATTTCTGTCTTTATCATACCTACTTTCTCACTAATCTTCAATCTTTCTCTTTCTACTGGCTCCTTCCCTTCTGCTTATAAAGGAAAGCAGAAAATAAGCATTTACTAAATTGCTATTATATAACAAGAACTGTGCTAAGAGCTTTACAAATATTATCTCATTTGATCCTTACAACAATCCTGAAAAACAGATACTATTATTTTCTCAATTTTACATTTAAGGAACCGAGGCAAAAAGAGATTAGGTGACTTCTACAGAGTCACACAGCCATATTTAAACTCAGATCAGTTAGGTGACCCAGTAGATAGAGTTTTGGACTCATTTTCCTGAATTCAAATCTGACCTCAGACACTTACTAGCTGTGTGATCTTGGGTAAGTCATTTAACTCTGCTTGCCTCAGTTTTATCACACATAAAAAATTATCTGGAGAAGGAAATGCCAAACCACTTCAGTATCTTTGCCAAGAAAACTCCAAATGGAGTCACAGTCAGACATAATTTAAAAAACAAGCCCAGAGCTCTATTCTGTGCCATTTAGCTACCTCCAACATGCCCATGTCTCCTCTACCTTCAAAAAATGCTTAATTTATCCATTTTTTTCTTTTCTTTGTATCCCCAGCATTAAGCAAAGTGTCTGGTACATAGTAGGCCCTTAATACATGCTTGTCAATTTTGTATTGCTTGATTTCCTGACATCCCAACTTCATTAATCAGACTTGCAGGAGATAAACAGCCCAGTGGCTGGTCCAATGGTTATGACACAATTGTGTCTTAGAGATCCAAGTCTAGAGTGATATATAGAATATAGAAAGGTATCAAGAGTTGCTGGATCCATCCTCTGTTTAAGACCAACTCAATGCTGTCCTGGGTTGGCCACAATTCAGTTCTAAAGGAAACCACAGTCCACTAAGAAGCTTCCGTTCCTTTTTCCTTTTTGTTCCTTTTCATGCCCCACCACTGGCTTTTTAAAGATATTCTTTCTCCTCCATCAAATTCTGTTCTCAGGAAAGAAACAATCTGTCATTTATACCTTAGGTTCATCATAAAACCACAAAATTTCAAATTGGAAGAAAGCTTTGAGATGACCCAAACTCCTTACTTTATAGAGAAGGAACTTTAGGTCTAGAGAGGGAAAGTAATTTGCATTTAATCATATGAGCAATAAGTAGATCAAGGTTCTTACACAAACACACACACACACACACACACACACACACACACACACACACACACACACTTCCATCTCGAAATTCAGAATTCTTTTTTTCTGAATCATGAGTATTTGGTTTCATTGTCAAATTAAAAATTCTCTAGGGCTCCCTTAGCACCTAAATTTAGATGTCTTTCCTGACCATTTTTCATGTCTTTTCTAATGTAGAAGAGGTCTAATATCTATGTCTATTATGCCATAATATCTCATGCAGACATAGCACTTCATAGAGTTTGAATCATAACATCATAGACATAGATATCTTAGAAAAGACATAACAAATTATGAGAAAAAGCTTTCTAAATAATGTCTCTGAAGCCATTATTTTATTTGATCTTCACATAACTCCATAAGGCCAAGGATGAAGATAGTTTTATTCTTATTGAAAATATGGAATGTCCCAAAAGTCTTATTGCAGGTTTTAATGCTATTAAAACTATGAAGCTATTAAAGCTTAAAACTGCACTGAGACCTTTGAAATACTCTATATGTAAGCAACTAAGGCCCAGAGAGGAGGAATGATTTTTTCAAAACTATATAGCAAGAAATTTTCAAATAGACAACTTGTAGGATTTCTTTCTCCAAAATTAGTCCTCCACTGTGCCACACTGCCTCTCATGTAATGCTAAAAAAGCATTTTTTAATGCTATACCAATAGAAAAAAGTGGACTTGTGTCCATTTTTATTTATAGACTTTTTATTTTAAAATTTAAATGATTTGAGGTAAAAAAAAAAAAACTAGACATATTTCATGGGGGACAGGGAATTGAAAATGAGAGAATCACAGAATCTCCAAGCTGAAAGAGATTTCAGTAGCTCTCTAGTTCAACAACACCTGAATGAGACTATCCTTATGACATTCAACAAGTGATCATCTGGTTTTTGTTTAAATCCATGAGAGAACCACTATTTCCTTAAACAGTCCTGTCCATTTTTAATTAGCTCAAACTTTAAAAAGTGTATCTTGATGTCAAGCTTTAATTTGCCCCCTTGCAACCTGAGTGCAGATTTTCCTGAAAATCTCTCCCATCTAACATTCCGCTTGTAGTATCAACACTGAAGAGTTTATGTAGTGCAACTTTATTCTCCCACAGATTTCATTGCAGTGCCCTCAGCAATCTGTCACTCTTTCTTCAGGGTATTCAGGGAAATAGGTGCAGGTTCTGAGTTGCTGTTGTTTTTTAAACCTTCATTCTTGAAGAGGACTGTGGCATCAGGGAAGTAATGCCATGATTGCAAGTGAGGGAGGGCTGTGCAAGGTCACTTACCTCACTATCCCCTCCAGAGCCATCTGGATCCAGGGGCCAGACACAGATCAAGATGACTTGAGATGTCCCTAGAAGCAATGGGAGACCTTACCTTTTTAAACTAAGATCTTCAAAAGGTCTCAGTTTGATTGAAGCAACCACTCATTCAGTGATCAAAGCTAAGTAACAATTGAGACAAAGAATCTCCTCTTTCACCTAGTCAAAAAAAAAAAATCTAAATAAATAAATCTGGGGAGCAGCTAGGTGGCACAGTGGATAGAGCACCAGCCTTGAATTCAGGAGGACCCGAGTTCAAATCTGGTCTCAGACACTTAAGACTTCCTAGCTGTGTGACCCTGGACAAGTCACTTAACCCCAGCCTCAGGAAATAAATAAAAATAAATCTGGGAAGACCAGACCCTCCGGGTTTCTGGCCAAAGCAGAAATAATTGCTATTTGCATTCAATTTGAGTCAATCTAGACCCAAACATAACAAAAAAAGAGAAAGATATTGTGCTCTCATTTCCACTCTCCAACTCCGCATCTATCCCATCTAATTAAAGGAAATTTGTCTAATCCAGGAGGAGACAGACATATTTTGACCATATCACTTCTGGTACTTGGGGGGGGAAGGGGGGAGACTCACTAAATCCACACCTAATAAACCTGTTGAATAATCTAGCTATTCTGGGTAAACTTTCCCAGATGTGTTTACATTCCAAATCTTACTCTTCACTGGGTAATGAAAGCCTATATGTGTATCCAGTATGGAGAGAAGCCTCCATTGAAATCCTCAAGTGACCTACCAGTGATATAGAGCTATCTCACAATGCCTAGTGATGTGGAAAGGCTTCGAATATGGACCAGATGACAGTCTGTTTTCTATCTAAGGATAAGCCTAGCTAAATTCAGAGAGGCAGCCTAACACAGAGGTATATGTTTTAACCAGAGAAACTTATGAATCCAAGTGATGGGATCTGAAAGAGAATTTTTCAATGTCCATTAATACAAATAATGATGATGATGATTATAATGGTAATAACTAGCTTTTATATAGCACCTGTTATCTGCCAAGCATTGTGTTAAGCACTTTGAAAATATTACCTCATTTGATCTTTACATAATAGCAACTCTGAGAAATAGGTGCTTTTATTATCCCCATTTTTCAGTTGAGGAAATTGAAGCTGAGGCTGGATTTGAACTTTGGTCTTCCTGATTCAAATCCTAACACATTAGCCCCTATACTACTTAGCTGCCTAATAACCAATATAACACCTTCATACTTTAATAAATAGTTTTATAAGTTACTGTGGTCTGAAACCAGTCTGGATGATTGGTTCTCAGATACCAGATATAAAATCTATGACAGGCCTAGATTAAAAACTTTCCAGTGTTCTGGAATGGCCAGTGCTTGAACCACATGGATACAACCTTTGAAAATCTAGGGACCAGAATGAGGAAATATCATTGTGGAAAATTGGGATCACTATGTGGTGCAGTAGATAGAGCAATGGGCCTGGGATCAGGAAGACCCAAGTGAAAATCTGACTGAAGACATTTATTAGTTGTATAACTCTTCACACATTATTTAATTTCTATTTGCCTCAGTTTCCTCAGCTGTAATACAGAGATAACAGCACCTACCTTTCAGGGTCATTATTAAGGTCAAATGAAAAAATATTTGTAAAGCATGGTGATTGGGTCATTTCAGTCATGTCTGACTCTTCATCACCCCCTTTGGAGTTTTCTTGGCAAAAATATGGGAGTGATTACCATTTCCTTCTCCAGCTCATTTTTACAGATGAATAAAGTGAGGCAATTGGCCTATAGTAAACACTATATAAATACTTGTTCCCTTCCCTATAAATTATGAGTTATCACTCAAACTATTTTTTTTCCCCATAATGCCCAAGTGGGTACCCTGGCTGACCCTGGCAAGGAGATGGAACATGCAAATGGTAGCAAATCAGAGAGAATAAATCAACCTTCTGATAGATGTCCTGAGCCTCTTCTCACAATCTAGATCTCCACATAGTCCCACTGGATTTACAGTCAAAGGATATGGATGCAATTGCCAGTTCCGCTGCTTCCTCTCTGTGTGACCTTGGGAAAATGACCTTCCATCTCTGGGCCTTGGTTTCATTCTCTATGAAATGAAGGGGTTAGCCCGAATGTTCTCTCAGGTCCCTTCAGTAAATTCTATAATCCTCCACTTCTCTTTTCCATTCCGTTCATCCCTAGCATCCCCTGACTCCTCTCTTCATCCACATGAAGAGACTCCTGCAGAAAGGACCAGACTGAAGATGAGCCCTCATTCTGGAGTCACACAGCCCCAGCTGCTTGGCCGACCATGACTGCTTGCCTCGTTTTTCACTCTGACACCCCTGGAAGCCTCCCGGGGCGCCTTGACGACAATGGGTGGGCTGATCTGAATACTGAGCATAGGACTGCAGTTCTAGGTCCTGCCCGCCCCCACTGAGAAGAGGGAGGAGGAGAGGAAGGCAGAGGAAACAGCACAAACAGACTCACATGTCCTCCTTCTCTCCTCCTAGGATATGGCTGATGTTATGCCTGTTCCCGATATCCTCCACATCAACACAGTAATAACAAAGCCATCCATTCCTTTAGGGCTTTATGGGCTACAAAAGAATATCCTCACCCAGCCGTTAGAAGGAGATAAATGCAGTGTCATTATGCCCATTTTTAAGAGGGGGACACTAAAGCTCGGAGAGCCTGAAATGACAGGTTGAGGTGATGGTAATTGAGTGTAACAACCCCTGGGGGTTACATGAGAGTGGGGCTCTTCTTCTTTCCCACTTGAGAGCAGAAAAAAAAAAAAAAGCTTCTGATAATTTCTTATCAGCCATTAATTGTTGAGCCAGAACTCATGATCCACTAACAGGGTAATCTCTGTGCTTCAGGATTCTTTTTTCCAGTCAGCCTTGAAACATAAGGACAAATCTCCAAGATCCCAACAGATAGAGGCAAGGAGGTCATGGCCTCCTAGGCAAGCCTATGTTGGGGATGGCACTGTCTCCTTTCTTTATAGAAAGTCTTTTGAGATCATAGAAAACTTCTGGCTCTTTCCCTTCAGGGGGAATTGGCTGCTGGAGAAGTTATGGTAAAAACAGCCATGAAGGCAGATTAGCCAAAAACAGAGAATGAGGAAAGAGGGAGAGAGTATTAAACAGAGGTAAGGGAGGAGGAAAAAGGGAAAACAGAGATAAGGGAAGAGGGGAAGCGAGGGGGAGAGAAGGAGAGAGAGAGAGACAGAGAGAGAGAGACAGAGACAGAAACAAAGACACAGAGAGAGAAGGAAGGAGGGAGGGAGACAGAGAGAAACAGAAAGAGGGAGAAGGGAGAGAGAGAAGGAGAAGAAGGGGGAGAGAGAGTAGGAGAAAGAAAGGGGAAGAGAGAAGGGGGAGAGAGACAGAGAGAAAGGGAAGAGAAAGTGAGAAAAAAAGAGATGCAGAGAGAAAAAGACAGAGAGACAGGAGGAGAAAGACAGAAAGGGAAAAAGGGGGGGTGGGAAGAAAGAAAGAAGAGAGAGGAAAAGGGGGGAAAGAGAGTGTGTGTGAGAGAGAAAAGGAGAGAGAAAAAGAGATACAGACAGAGCTAGAGAAAGAGAGGGAGAGACAGAAAGGGGGAAGGAGAGAGAGAGAGAGAGAGAGAGAGAGAGAGAGAGAGAGAGAGAGAGAGAGAGAGAGAGAGAGAGAGAGAGAGAGAGAGAGAGGAGAGAGAGAGAGAAGAGAGAGAGAGAGAGAGAGAGAGAGAGAGAGGAGAGAGAGAGAGAAAGAGAGAGGAGAGAGAGAGAGAGAGAGAAGGAGCAGAGAGTGTGTGAGAGAGAGAAAAGGAGACACAGAGACAGAGAGAAAGGGAGAGAGAAAAAGAGATATAGACAAAGCGAGAGAGAGAGAGACAGAGACAAAGACAGAGACAGAAAGGAGGAAGGAGAGAGAGAGAGAAAGAGAAAGAGAGAGAAGGAGAGAGGGAGGAAGGAAGAAAGAGAGAGAGAAGAGGGGAAGAAGGGAAAGAGCAGAGAAGGGAGAGAGAATGGGGAAAGGGAAAAAGGGGAGAGAAGAGGAGGAAAAAGGGAAAGGAGAAAGGAAGAGAAGGGGGATGAACCTGATAATAATTAGGTAGTGGAGGTGCAATAAATAGCTAATGAATCCTAATGAGGCTTAAAAACTAGCCTCTTACCTGACTGAAACCATTTTATGATTTTTGATTAGCAAAAATTTGTCTTTCCACGTGTGATTGATGTTTGTACTCTGG
Source organism: Sminthopsis crassicaudata (assembly GCF_048593235.1). NCBI lineage: Eukaryota > Metazoa > Chordata > Mammalia > Dasyuromorphia > Dasyuridae > Sminthopsis > Sminthopsis crassicaudata. Next base: position 400,851,005 of record NC_133618.1, on the reverse strand, counting down.
ATCCCTTTTTTACTTCCTTCTTCTGCCCTCTCCCCCCACTCTTTGCTGATGAGGATCCCCTAAACTAAATAAACTAAAGTCAACAATAGATGTGTTCCTCAAGAACCTGAGGTTGGTTTCCCTACTGAGTAGATGGACAAGCTCAAGTTGCTTTGAGATAATTAGATTTAAACCTAAAAGGTGGGCTTAGAATCAGGAAGATATTTATTCAAATCCAGTCTCTGACAATTTTGGGCAAATCACTTAACTTCTGCTTGTCTCAGCACCTAACTCCTAAGATTGTAGTAAGACAGAGTTGAAATAAAGTTTGGTTACTTAATAGATGTTTATTTATTTAATTGTCCTTCCTTCCAAAAACCATCAACCCTATGAGGGCAAATAAAGGACAAGGATTGGCAAAGATCTCTAGTTCCGGTGACTTTTGCTTAGTAATGTCTGACTAGCTAATTGTTGTTTTAGATAAATATTAGAGTTAGTGTTCTACTCAGACCTTCTGATTCCAATTCTCTCTCTCTCTCTCTCTCTCTCTCTCTCTCTCTCTCTCTCTCTCTCTCTCTCTCTCTCTCTCTCTCTTTTTTTTTTTTTTTTTTTTTTTTTTTTTTTGCCTTGTGGCACATGACTTTTAAAACATTATAAATAAAACCTGTCCAGCCCAGAAATAAATTTTGGGTGGTACCAAGGAGACAAAGATTGGAGTGCAAGAACAGGATATCCCCCTCAAAAGCCTCAAAAAAATTATCATCTCCAAACACCCCATGCTTCCCTTAATGATCATTCCTGATGGTTCAATGGTCAGTGAATTTAAGGAAAATCATTCACTCTCTGCTTCAGAGCTTTACTTTCAGTAGTGGCTAGGCTACTGGTCCCAGTACCAATAATATAGATTCTTGCTTTGGACTTTGTTAAAGGTTCCCTCCCCACTCCTTGCACCACCTGAGACCACATCTTTAACTATTTCAGACCATATATTAGAAGGAACAAAAAGGACCAAAAAAATCCAGAGAGTGAAAGGAAAAGTAACTTCATCATAGGAAAATCAGGTAAAGGAACTGAGGCTGTTTAGTCAGGAGAGAAGAAAATAAAGGGAAGGTATGAGCTGTTTTCAAATATTTAAAGGATTATCATATGAAAAATAGATTAGACTTATTCTTTTTGGCCTCAAAGGACTAAACTTAGGAATACCTGGAAAATCAAACAATAAGCATTTGTTAAGCATGTGCTATGTACTAAACACTGTGCTAAGTGCTGGAGATACAAAAAGAAACAAAAAAGACAGTTCCTGTCCTCCAGGAGCTTACCATCAGAAGGGAGAGGCAAATAACAGCTCACTGTAAATAGACTTCTCTGGACTTTGCCATCGTGACTCAGCCATCTCCCTCTGCCCCATGCTCCCTTCTCTCACTGAGGAGTTCTTCCTGGAAATTGCTTTGAGTTAAGGCCAAGAACAACCAACTTTCATTCTCCAGGCTTTGTCATCATGCCCCTAGGCAAGTAATTTCTCTTCTCCACTTCCCACCCCCAGATTTTCATTTGTCTCTTTTATATATTGTCTACTCCCACTAGAATATAAGCTACTTTTAAGGGCAGAGAATATCTCTTTTTTTTTTTTTTTTTTTTTTTTTTTTTTTACTAATTTTGGTATCACTTATACTTAGCACAGTATCCAACATATAGTAAACATTTAATAAATGCTTATTGATTTATTTTTTTTCTTATTGATTTCTTGACTAATCATTTGTAGTGACTGAAGGTAAAATTAAAAATTTCTGAAGCTAGTTAAGAGCAAGGGGGCCACCAATTTGAGAGATATTACATAAAGGATGCCTGTGCAGGTTTCATTGGAATTATAAGACTACTAAAGACATTTATAACTCCGAGATTTAGACCTTAAATTTCAGATTCTAAGGAGTAGAAGGTCTAAGGGGATAGAGATCCAAGCAGAGCAATGTCTCATCTTTTCTGGTCCTAATTCATAATACTGCCTCATGAATGCTGATCTGTGGCTTGCCTATGTCAGTCCTGTGGATATTTCTTAATATTCTATTGGTTTCTCAGAAAACTCTCTGGGGATCAATTTGAGCAAGCTTAATTGAGCAAGGGGGAAATTAGTTTGGGACAGCTCAGCTTCCTCAGATTGGGACATTGCTAATAGCCTTCCTACATATGACAGTTCTCAGCTCTCAGAGCAGAGAAAGCAAAAAATCATTGTAATCTGGACTTGTGTCTATAGCACATCAATAGATCAAATATGGAAGCCTATAGAGACCTAGAATAAACACACATAACTTCCCAAACTTAATAATAAGCAAATCAATAAAGACAGAATAGAGAAGAGCTTTGTGAGAGAGCTAGGAGGTCTGGATTCTAATGTTTGCTCTGCCTCTAACTTAAGTGACTTTGAAAAAAACCTCCTTGGGACTCAGTTTCCTCATTTGTAAATTAATGAAGGCAAGAATAGAAGGACTCTAAGGTCCTCCCTCAAACTTTAAATTCTGTATTCCATGTTCTAAGATTCTTTTTAGATCTGATAGTCTGTGTTCTATGTGCTTTGTTCTCAGACATCTTTCAGTTGTGATAATCTGTGTTCTAAAACTCCTTTCATATCTAAGATTCTTTGTTCTGAGGTGTCTTTCCTCTCTAATATTCATCCACCTTGTACAATTAAAAGTATAGATTTATTTTGAGAACTGGTGAATAAGGGAGAAAAGGAGAACAGTTCGATGGAAATATAACAGGAATATGAGGAATTTCCCAACATTTTTGGAATTATTCTTGCCTTTTTATATGTTTCATGCAAACAATCTCATTTTAAAGTCACAGTATGTGGAAAGAGCCTTGATCTGAAAGTCGGGAGACTTTGGTCCAGCTCCACTACTAATTTTCTGTGTGACCTTGAGAAAATCACCCACAGAATCATAAACGAAGCAAGAAGGGACTTAGAGGGCATGTAATCTAGCCCCCACGATTTACAAATAAGGAAACTGAGGCCAGAGAGGAAAAACAAATATGTGCCAGCTATAACTCAAGCCCAGGTCATCTGAGGTAAATCTAGGGCTCTTTGCACAACATCCCTCTGCTTCAGCTCTCTGAGCCTTAGTTTCCATTTCTGTAAAACCAAGCAGCTGGAATCTAGTTGCCTCCAAAGGTCCTTTCTAGCTTTGACATATTATGTTGCATATCCTAGCAATCTCTTGTGAAGGTTTCTTTTACTTCCAATATTCTGCATTACATGACTCCATAATTCCTTTGATAACTCAGCTGACCAACGTGGATGGCTGCCTCAGTGAACGTGGCTGCACATTTGTCATTTGCCAGCAGAGGGCACTCAAGTCCACTCACTAAGCATTGAGTGGGCTGGATAAATAACCAATTAGTCTGCAGAAAGCCCCAAGTGAGTTTGTTTCTGTCCTTTTCTGGTTTTATTGAAGTGTTTACTGGTGAGGAAAAGGAAGTAATAAGACTATGAGAACAGGTGATTTATTAACTAAGTGATGACTAATTACTTTCGAGCATCAGAAATAAGCATCCTAAAACCATGAGCATCATCACACCTGGTGAAATAGAAATAATGCTAGTTTGGGAGCCCAAGGACGGGGTTCAAATACTATTCCTGTTCTTTTCTCCCTGTGCCATCTTGGCTAAGTCACTTAACTTTTCTGCTGTAGCTTTCCTCATCTGCCAAATGAGAGCTCATCTCTGGCTCTAAATCTAATCACAATTTTGTAAAGCAGATAACCACATTTTAGCATTCTCATTTCAACAAATAAGGAAATTAAAATTCAAAGAATCAGAGCACTGGATTTGTTCTCAGAGGACCTAGACTCCAATTCCAATCCTATCACTTATTGCTCTTGTTCTTATTGTTTAGTCATTTTCAATTGTATCTGACTCTTTATGACCCTTTTGGGTCATAATATTTGCCAGTATCTTGGCAAAGATATTGAAGTGGTTTGCCATTTCTTTCTCCAAACAGATGAAGAAACTGAGGCAAACAGAGCTTAAGTGACTTGCTCAAGATCACACAGCTAATTTCTGAAGTTAGATTTGAATTCAGGCCCTTGTTCTATCCATTGTACCACATAGCCAAACTTCTATAAGCCTCAGTTTATCACTTTGTAATATGATATTGTTAGACTAGATAATCTCAAAATTCCTTTCACTTCTAAACCTATGTCTTTGATTCTAGCTCAGATCTTATTGTACTTTAAAATAAAAAAGGTTTTCCCCAATATCTTGGAGAGATCAGAGGCAGGGCTAGAATCCACACAACTTAATTCTAAGACATTCTCTTGCAGGACAACAACTCAATCTGACAAATATTTATCAAAGGCCTATCTTATCTCTTAATTTCTCTGTATCTCATTCTCTTCAACTATAAAATAGACACAGGAAAGAGTTAGACCAGATGACCCCAGCAATATGCTGGAAAATGTTTTGCAACTTCAGAAAAGGAAAAGATGTATTATGATGCTTTTAAGTTTACTCTGAATTATTAGCATTTTTCTCCATTTCTTTCTTTTAATTGAGGTTAGTAATTTGTGTAGGGTCACACATGATGATAAGGAAGTCAGATTTGAATTTAGGTTGTTCTAACTTCAGGGCTAGTGCTCTATCCATTGCACAACACAGCTGCCTCTCCATCACTTTCTTTAATCTAGACAATCAACAAAACAGATTAAGGAGGACTTTATATGCCAAGTGAGCACACAGTTTTACCTTTGATCCCCAAGGCAATAGGGAGCCACTGAAGATGTCTCAATGGGGGAATGATGTAGTCAGATCTATGTTTTAGGAATATCAATTTGGAAGCTTTGTAAAGGATGGATCAAAGGGAAGAGACTGGGAGTAAGTGGATCAATGAGACAACTAGTAGAAAGATCCAGGCAATAAGTGAGGAAGAACATGATATCACAGACCATCCAGCCAAACTATATCCTCTTCTATTTAAGGTACAGAAAACTTAATTGGCATTTAGACTCAGACACTTATTAGCTATACAACATTAGTCAAATCACCTTCTCTCTTTGACCTCAGTTTTTTTTATCTGCTTAAAAAAAATGGTTGGGCTAAATAGTCATTAAGGTCCTTTTCAGTTTTGAAATTCCATGTTTTATATTCTGTATGCTCAGGTCTGACATTTAAAGTCACTTGGAGAGCTAACATTCTATATTTCAAGGTCACTCAAAGATTCAATATTCCTATGATATTTAAGACTTATTCCCAGATGTCTCCTGAATCAGGCCCAGGAAACAACAGAGATCATCCAGGGCTCTTACTATAGTGAAAGCATCTCCTGCTGCTTTTGGTGTATGTGTATGAGGCAAAGGGGCAAGAGAAGAAGAAATGATGAAAGAGTTATTAACAGCCAAGAAGGATTTCCCTATACCTAATCACAGGCTTCTTGAATGGCCCTGGAGAGCCCATCACCACCTGCTGGGTGCTGAAATATGTTACCACTAGGCTCAACATGTTATTGAGTTAATTAAATGTCATGCTTTTGATGGTATTAATTAGAGCTACTGCTGACTATTCAGAAAACAAAACTAAACAAAAATGAAAACATCACTCCAAGCCCTTGGAGGATTGACATAACTCAAAGCAGATTTCTTAAAGTCCTTCTTCTTTCAGGACAAAGTTATCCAAATGGACTTTTGGAAAAATGGAGAATCCACATGATATTGGTCTTCCCTGGAGGCTTGGAATATTTATAAACCCCAATTTTGCAGTGTTGCCCAGTAGAATGAGTCCTGGATTTGGTGGCTGAGGACTTAGAATTACATTCCAACTCTGCCCAGATCTGTGTGACTGCAGACAAGTGATTGCATAGTTGTTTGAATATTGTCTAGCCCATCAGATTGTGAGCTCCTTGAGAACAGAGAAGGCCTTTTACCTTTCTTTGGATACTCAAGACTTAGCATGATGTTTGGCACATAGTAGGTACTTAATAAATGTTTATTAAGTGACTGACTTCAGCTGCCAAAATGATATAACACTGTTCACTGACCTAGCTTACAAAGTTGTTTTGAGAATATTTTTTAAAGTTATGGCCAGAAAATGTTATCTGAATATTGTTTGTAGGATACTTTTCAAAGCACTTGCTTATTCATTTTCTTATTTGATTCTCGTGGCAGCAGCATTGGGGAGGCAATCCATCAATAAGCCTTTATTAAAGTTAATTTTTTTACTATTTTTTATGATTTTATTACTGTTCTAGGTGTTGTGCTAATAAAATAAGCAAAAACACTTCTCCCATTAAGGAACTTACAATCCAGTGGAGGAGATAACCATGTACATATAAGATATATACAATGTAAACAGGAAATTATTACAGAAGAAGGCACTAGCATTAAGAGGTTCTAGGAAAGGCCTCTTGAAAGAGTGGGGCTTTGAGGTAAATTTTTAAATATATATTTTAATTTTTTAGGTCATGCATGTACACTTATTTTTTATATATTTCCATTTGAGTCATGTTGAGATAGCAAAATCAAAACAAAAAGAGGAAACCAGGAGAAAGAAAAAAAAAGACAGAACAAAAAAAGGGAAAATAGTATTCTTTGATCTGCATTCACTCTTCATAGTTTTCTCTCTTAATGAGGATGTATTTTCCATCCAAATTTTATTGGAATTGCCTTGGAATCACTAATTGCTGAGAAGAGCTAAGTCTATCATGGTTGAGCATTACACAACCTTGTTATTATGGTGTACAATGTTTTCTGTTTGCTTATTCAGCATCAGTTTATGAAAGTCTTTCCAGACTTTTCTGAAGTCAGCCTGTTCTTCATTTCTTAGAGGAAAAAAATACCATTACTTTCATATACCATGACTTATTCAGTCATTCTCTTATTTCCAATTCTTTGCCATTGAGGTAATTTTTTAAAAAGCCAAAACAGCCCAGAGCCATAAGGAAGGAGGTAGAATATTCCAGATCTCATAGATAGCCAGTAAAAAAGTTATACTTTTGGAGATTATTGAAAAGCCATGTTCAAAAAGAATAGCAAGAAAGCCAGAGCCAGAGAGAATGTAGAGGAGACATGTATAATAAGAATGGGAAAAAGTAGGAAGAAGTCAAGTTGTAAGGGCTTTAGAAATCAAACAAAGGATTTTCTATTTGATCCTGGATATAATTGGGAGCCAGCAGAGTTTATTGAATAGGGAGGTGACATGGTCAAACCCAAGCTTTAGGAAAATCACTTTGGCAGATAAGGGAAAGATGAACTAGAACGGAGAAAGACAAGGCAAGGAAATCAAACAGCAAGTAGGCAATGGCAGTTGTGTGGGTTTGCAGTGGTAAGAGTCCATTTCCATATGCATCTGTGTGAGTGGAGACAAGAGAAAGTATCTGAGAGACGCTATGAAGGTAGCACCCACAGGACTTGGTTGTGTGGGACAAGTGCAAATAAGAAGTTGCGGGTGAAACCTAGGCTATTGTTTGAATTATTGGGAAGATGGTAGAGCTCTCAATTGTAACAGAGAAGTTTAGAGGAGGAAAAGGTTAAAAGGAAAATATAATGAGTTCTGGCAGTTGGACATAGTGAATTGGAGATTTCTTTGGGACAACCATTTCTACTGTCTAATAGCCAACTGAGCATCTAGGTGACACTACAGTCATAGAGGACTGGGTCTGGAGTCAGGAAGACTAATTTTTATGAGTTCAAATCTGTGCTCAGATACTAGCTGGGTAACCCTGGGCAAATCACTTAACTTCATTGGCCACTGGAGAAGGAAATGACAAACCACTCCAATATGCTTGCTAAGGAAATCCAAATGGAGAGTTTAAGAGTGCTCTGAATTTGTCTTTTTGAGTTGACATATTTTCTAGAAATACTGGACACAGAGTATGCAAGAAACTCTTGATTATGTTGAGAACAAAGATTCCCCCCACCCCACCCCAAACAGACATAATTTGTTCTTTACACCCCAAACTGAACTCCCTCTGTGTCCATGGGAGTCAAGATAGATGCCATCAATGTCCACTACACTAAGAAATAGTTTCTACAACTGGAATCCTAATAGATAAGCTGACTATCCTATCCTCATAGTCCAGCAATTCCCAAGGCAAAAGAATGTCATTGCTTTACTCCTCTGCTTGAGAGGATATTTAATCTTTCTCTCATCTCTACTTTTCTCCTTCTTCTATGCTTTTCCTATTTAAAAAGAGAGTTCTGTTTCTTTTTCTTTCTTTTGTTGCAATCACATAAACATGCATGCTTCTATTTAAATAGTGAGTTCTTTGTATTTGCATAGGACTCCATATAAATGTTCTTATTAATTTCAATAAATCCAGTTGCAACACATCTCTCATAGTGGGTGATATTGTTTTTATTTGTTTGTTTTGTTTTATTTTTTGGTTAATAGAGATCATGAAGAGTTGGCTACAACTGAAAAATGACCCAACAACAAAAAAATAAGCAATTGGTAATGAAAGACTGGAGACTAGGAGCAAGATTAGGACTGGATAAATAGTATTAGCTGTATAAAGATGACAATCAAATCCATAAGTGGATGTGGTCACCAAGAAAAACTAGATAGAAGACTCTAAAGAAATTTCTGTTCATCAGCAATTAGTGGATATAACCTGGATAGAGAACTAGCAAAAAAGAGGATTAGTCAGAGAAGTAAAAGTAGAACCAAGAGAAAGCAGTGTCATAAAACCCAGAGCAGAGAGAGTATACAGAAGATGACTGACAGTGTCAAAGCCTAAGGAGAAGTCTAGAAAGATGAAGATTGAAAAAGGTCTAGTAGATTTGGCAACTATGAGAGCATTTATCATTTTTTTCTTTTTTTTTCTTTTATTAATTTTATAATTATACATTTTTTGACAGTATATATGCATGAGTAATTTTTTTTATAACATTATCCCTTGTATTCATTTTTCCAGATTTTCCCCTCCCTCCCTCTACTCCCTCCCCTAGATGACAGGCAATCTCATACATTTTACATGTGTTACAGTATAACCTAGATATAATATATATGTGTAAATCCAATTTTCTTGTTGCACGTTAAGTATTGGATTCTGAAGGTATAAGTAACCTGGGTAGATAGACAGTAGTGCTAATATTTTACATTCAATTCCCAGTGTTCCTTCTCTGGGTGTAGTTGTTTCTGTCCATCATTGATCAACTGGAAGTGAGTTGGATCTTCTTTATGTTGAAGATTTCCACTTCCATCAGAATACATCCTCATACAGTATTGTTATTGAAGTGTAAAGTGATCTTCTGGTTCTGCTCATTTCACTCAGCATCAGTTCATGCAAGTCTCTCCAAGCCTCTCTGTATTCCTCCTGCTGGTCATTTCTTACAGAGCAATAATATTCCATAGCCTTCATATACCATAATTTACCCAACCATTCTCCAATTGATGGACATCCATTCATCTTCCAGTTTCTAGCCACTATGAAAAGAGCTGCTATAAACATTTTGGCACACACAGGTCCCTTTCTCCTCTTTAGTATTTCTTTGGGATATAAGCCCAGTAGTAGCACTGCTGGATCAAAGGGTATGCACAGTTTGATAACTTTTTGGGCATAGTTCCAGATGAGAGCATTTATCATTTTTAAGAAAGCTAATGGTGAGGTTCAAAATAAGATTGTAGAGGGTTTAGAAGAGTGAGAAAAGAAGCATTTGAGGCACTGATTGCAGATGAACTTTTCAATGACTTTAGGCACAAAAGGGAGGAGAGATATGAGATGATAGCTACTATAAATGGATTTTTTAATTCCCATTGATGATCCACTTTATTCTTTTCTCCTCAACATTCATTTTTTATAAGATTTTGAGCAGTGGTCCTCAAACTTTTTAAATAGGGGGCCAGTTCACTGTCCCTCAGACTGTTGGAGCGCCTCACACTCTTTCTCCACTGCCTCAGCCCAGTGCAGAAGTGTGCGTTGCTAACTCGAGTTTAGGTCCAACGTCACTTTGGGTCTGATTTTGCCATAGGCGGGCCACATAAACATCCTCAGTGTGTTGCATCTGGCCCGTAGGCCATAGTTTGAGGACCCCTGATTTTGAGTATCAAATTTTTTTTTCTTCCTCCTCTCCCTCCCTGTCATCTCCCCTCTCCAATATATATGTGCAATCATGAAAACATATTCCAAAATTTGTCATGTTGTGAAAGAAAAAAAAAAAAACAAAAGGGAAAAGTCACAAAAAATGAAATTAGTATACTTTAATCTGCATTCAGACTTCATAGTTTTTTCTCTTTATGTGGTCAACATTTTCCATCATGAGTCTTTTGGCACTGTTTTGGATCATTGCACTACTGAGAAAAACTAAGTCAAACATAGTTGATCATCCAAAATGTTGTTGTTACAATATGCAGTACTCTTCTGGTTCTGCAAATGAGGACTTTTTTAAAGATGGGAAAGAGGTGATTATGCTTGTAGGAAGCACCAAATAAGGAAAGATTGAAAATTAATTAGAGAGCATGGGTGATAGGGGAGCAAACTACTGGAGAAGACAGGATAGAAAGGAATCAAAGGAACATGCTGAGGATATGTCTTGGCAAAGAGAAGGCTTACCTTCAAATGAGATAGTGTCTTCCTTCAGATGAAGGAAGACATCTGAATGAGAAGAGAGAGAGAAGAAGAAGAGGAAACACTTAGTAAATGGCTCATTTTTTCAAAAAAGGATGAGGCAAAGTTTTCCGCTGAAAAGGAAGAAGGGATGAAAAGGTTTGGAAAAGCCACTGTTGTTAATGGAATAGTGAATCAATCAGAAAGATGTAAAAGAATTGCCATGCTGCAGTGAAAACCTAGTTAAAATACATTTTAGTAGATTCATTACAACATATTTTGATGACTTTCTCTAGCTCCCTTCAACAGCACATGAATAGGAATGAAGGCAGTAAATGATGAGGATTTGGGAAGGTATGCTTGTATTAGAAAGGGGGCAAGGGATTAAATTGAAATGGACTATATAGAATTGAACTTTTATACCAAGAAATCAGGATAGAGAAGAGAAGAGACCATAATCATCATAGGAGTGATAGACTGGCAAAAGAACTAAAAGGTTTAGGGATTTGAAACTATGGTAAGGGAAAAGAACAAAGATTAGACATTGTAAGGCAAAGGCAAAGATAAAACAATAAAAGATCATAATCAGATGAAAAATTTCTGAGTTCAGAAATCCCTCTTGTGGGGGCTGGTAAGATAAAGGGTATGACCATTTCTGTTTGTAGCTAAGATAGGGTAAAGGATTATGTCAGGGGAAATATGTAAGATAAATTAAGGAAATGAGAATCTGTGGTGTTTGTTGAAGTCCTCTAGTATGAGAGTGAGATTTTAGGTAAGAAAATAAGACTTTGAATAAGTCACTGACCTTTAGTAAAGTAATATCCTAAGGGTCATAATCTTGATAGAATGATAAATACGTTTTGAATGAACCACTAAGAAGAAATGTTCCTCAGTGGATGTAGTAAAAGGAGAGTCTGGAAGTGGGAATGGAGAGCAAAGATTATTCCAACTCCCCCACCATGAACAGGAAAGGGTTGAGTGAAAATGCAAGCAGTGTGGTAAAGTGTGGCTAGAGATTCTTTATCATCAGGAGAGACCCAGCTCTCAGTAAGCAAAAGATAACAAAGAGACTGGAAAAGGAAAAAGTTAAAAATTAAAGTTCTATGGAGCAGTAATTGCAGAGATTATACTGGAAGGAGTAGAAAGGGGTCGAGCTGTAGAAAGCTGTAGAAAGGGGAGGAGAATAAAATAGGTCATAGGGGATGAATAGTAGATTTAAATATTGACACTTGGGATTTAGAATTACTGAGATGGAGAGAGTATGATAAATTGCAGAAATGTAATAATAAATGGAGAACATGTCAATGGGGAATGACAATAGTAAAAATCCCAGTCTCTCAAGTTTACCTCTAGAATCTTGAGAAGAGGAGGAGTCATCCATCTTCCAGGGACCTAACCAGTCAATATGAGTGAAAGCTGGGGAATTAACCCTGGAGGGATGCTACATAAACTTCCAGGGTCACATGACACACTAACACTAGTTCAAAGGCACCCATTCTGACATGAGATAATTCTAATTCAGTGATCGACTGTTCACTTATAAAATGGCAGGTCTGCACATCTTGACTGTATCAAATATCTAGATAGAGATATATGTGGAGCTTTTCTTTCTTTTTTCAGTGATAACTTTTGTTATTGACATTTCAGAGCAAGGGCTATGCCTATAAGTCAAGAGTCAAGAGAGGAAGTAAAGAGCAAAGATCCTTTCATTCAAATATCTGTCAGACTGTGGAGCAGAGCTGTTAGCAGAAATGCCCTTTACCGATCACTGAGTTGAACAATTTGAACAAAGTTGGAAACTTGCTCTCTAAAAATTAGAAAGATGAGTTGCCTAAATAAAGGTACCTGACTTGCCCAATAAGAGAAGAAAAAGTGAATTAGCTAAAGTAATTAATAGTTCCATATGCAAGTACATGTGAGAATAATAATATCAGGTCACATTTCTTGAGCATTTTATAATTTACAAAAATTTCTTTATTATTTTCATGAGAAAGTTAGTGAAAATTGTATTATTCCCCTTTTACAGATGAGAAAATGTCCCTTGGTTCCTGACTCTATACCCAAGACTTATTCACTGCACCACACTTCCAGCCAGCTCTGGCCAGGAAAGGAGTAAAAAAACTTCAAATTCTGCTTGGAGATTGTTAGCTATATATAGCTTCCCCATAACCTCAATAATATTCACTGGTCCTGCCTCTTGGAAGAAGTATTAGAGTCATTAATGAGATCCATTGTCAGAGGAGATCCTTTTAGAGTACCAATAGAGCTCCTTTTTGAGCTCCCATAGACATCTCCAGTTCTTCCTAGAGTTCAACTTCTAAATTCAAGCACTTCTCTCATAGAATCCTAGGACAATATAGTACCAAAAATTTTCTCTTTCTTTCTCTTTTCCTTTCTCATTCTACTGCCATAAAATCATAGAATCCTGTATTTCAAAGAAACCTCAGAGGTCAATTAATCTAATGCATACCTAAAGAAGAATTCCTTCCACAACATCCCTGATGAATTATCATCCTGTTGTTCTTTGTTTGTTTTTGTTTGTTTTTTTGTTTTGCTTTTGTTTTGTTTTTGTTTTTTTTAATATCTTCAGTGACTGGGAACTTGGTACCTTATAAGAGTATTAGAATTTGGACAAAACTTTTCTTATATGGAATCAAAATTTGCTTCCTTGAAGCTTCCTTTCTACCTATTAATCAAATATATGAGCAGAGGAATGCACCTAAAGTTGTTCATCAGCATCATGAGGTTTATCTATATTTACTGGAGAAAGAAAAATATGAAAACTACCTTTCCACTGCTTTTACTTCTGATGTACCAAAGATCAGCCCAGCCCATCTTTATTCAAGTCATTGTTTAGGTACAAGAGACTAAAAACTTGAATAAACTCTAAGGTCCCTTCAGACTGACATCCTATGTTCTAAGGTCCTTTCCTGCTCCAATATTGTATTCAGTGATCACAATGATCACATATTTCACTTTTGCCAAATGTCTATTGTTCCAGCTTTGTCCAGAACGTACACTTCAGAAAAACACATCTAGAAAGTCTAGCTTTGTAGATTCTGAGCCAGATTTGGAGATGGAAGAATTTGGAACTGAAGTCTTGCAGTGGCTATTCGGATGACACAGCAGAGGGAGCTGACTTTGCCAGCCACAGTATCTCAGGAATATGCAATGTCCCCTTGGGGAAAATTTCACCATAATGATCAAGTCTTCTGAAAATATGAGCCCTCAAAGAGGGCCTGCCAAGCTGCTCCTCCTTCTGAAGTTTAGATGATTTGGATAAGCTTTAGATAAACACTCTTATTTTTTGGCTCCCATCCAAAAGGACCGGGAACTTTGAACAATTTGATGTTTGCTCAGCACTAAGTAATTATCACCGGAAATATTTACTCTTGATCTACATTCAAATTTTAATGACAGAGATCCCAGAGTACCCATTGGGATTCCAGGCACGGACCAGAGCTCCCCTTTCCTCCCTTGTAAAACCCATCCTGCCCACAGTCTTGCTGAAAATTTTATGAACTCTGCAGAGTCAATTTTTTATGCTACCACCTTGTCATCCTCTTCCAATTCTTCATGAGAAAAGTCAGAGGTGTTTCTCTTGTTCTCTGTAAAGAAAAATGGCTTTTCTGTACCTTGGTTGCAGGTTGTATATGATGCCTTGATTTGAAGGCCTGCTGTTTTTTAGTCTCCCTCCCAGAACACAATCCCAATTTTTTGTTGGAAAAATTATGATTAGTTTGTAAGAAAGTCCTTGCATACTGGTTGTTCCCTGAACAATTTCCCTAGCTATGACCCCTGGTCCAGACATCTTCATCTTCATTCTCATATTGTCAAGATGATCTCCCGTGCTATCACTAAGATATTTCTGACACATTTTGGGTCTAGTTTTAGGAAAAACTATGGCCTATAAGATAAGAGACTTGGATTTTGATTCCACTCTTTTCCTAATTGATACTGCTATTTCTGCTGCTGAGTCCTTTCAGTTGTGTCCGACTCTTATTGACTCCATCTAGGGCTTTTTTTTTTGGCAGAAATACTATCATAGTTTGTTATTTTCTTGAATATTTTACAGATGAGGAAACCGAGGCAAATAGGATGAAGTGATCATAAAGATAGTAAGTTTCTGAGATCAGATTTAAACTCAGGCCTAGTACCTCCTAACTGCCCTAAAAACAGAGTCACTTCAAATCTCTGGACCTTCCCCTTTTTTTTTTTTTTTTCCTTTGTTAAATCAAAAGGTTAGACTAGCTGATCTCTACATTTCCAACTCTCATATTTCCTGTTCTAAGATCTCTTCGGACTCTGACATTTTATGTTCTTGTTTGAAAGTTCCTTCCAAATCCAATTCCAAATCCAGAATCACTTGATTCTATAATATTACAATTAATATTGAAAAACCAGACTTCATAAGAAAGCTTATTTCTGGATATACATAATACAATTGGGAACATGTATTAACTCATTCAGGTAATTTCTTTCATTAAAGCATGTTTATAAATGCTGTCCTAATTAACTGAGGAATGGCCAGGACCATTATCATTCTTTGGAGAAAGAGGATTTTTTTTTTTTGCTTAGGTCAATTGATCAACCAGCATTTATTATAATTATGCTTCCCTATTAGGTGTCAAATGTGCTAGATTCTAGTATCATAAAACAAAATTAAAACTATTCCTGCTCTTAAGGAATGGAAGGGGGAAAAGAGTAGAGATATTATGTGAATATAAAATTATACACATATCAAATACAAGGCAGCTTAGCTAAAAAAAGCACTAGGAATTGGTATCAAAAAAAGACTTTATATAGGGTATACCAAAAGTCTCTCTGAATAGAAAAAGATGATGTTTGGGCTGGATCTTGACAGAAGTAAGGGGATATTAGACAGTGCTGAAGAGGTAGCATGCTCCAGTAGTGGGCAATAGCCATGGAGACAGGTGATGTAGAGTTATGCGTGAGGAAACCACAAGAAAGCCAGTTTGAATAAATCACAGAGTATGAAAAGGAGAGTAATGTGTTAGAATCTTGAATTGTAAGCTAGAACAAAGTTATAAAAGGATTTAAATGCTAAATAGAATTCATATTTTATCCTAGGTGAAATAGTCACCAGAGTTTGCTAAATAAATAAATAAAAAATAACATGGTCAGATTATACTTAAGGAAAATCATTGATATTTGTATGGATGATGGATTGGAATGAGAAGAGAATTGAGGCAGGAAGGCCCATTAGAAAGTCCATGCACTAGTCCAAGGAAACAGTGATAGGGATTTCAACTAACATGGTGGGCTGTGTGAGCAAAAAAAAAGAGGTCAGATGCAAGAGATAACATAGAGGTAGAAATGTCAAAACTTAACAATTGTTTTTTATATGATGTCTAGCTGAGAATGAGGAGTTGAGGCTGACACCAAGATTATAAACTTAGTTGACTGGAATGATGATGGCACCCTTGACATTAAAAAGAAAGTTCAAAATAAAGATGAGTTTAGGGGCAGAATAATGAGTTCTGTTTTAGACATGTTGAGTTTGAAGTATTTTTGGTACATCTAATTTGAAATGAACAACTAGGAAGGTTTTATATACAGATTTAGCCTTTATCCTGAACTCTAGTCCTATATCACTACAATTCAGGATAAAGGCTAAAACTTTGCATAAATATTTAAGATGTACTTATCTAGAGATAATAAACACATGAGGGTTGATGAGGTCACCAAATAAGCAAATATAGAAGATCCAGAGAAATAACCTTTGCTTATACCCACAGGGTAGATATCAAAGATGAACTAACAAAGGAGAAGCAGTTAGATAAGTAAAAAGATTATCAGAAAAGAGACAAAATCAAATCCTAATTCAGATACTTAGCTGAGCAAACCACTTAATATTCCTCAGCCTTAGTTTCCTCATCTATAAAATGGGAATAATAATAGTTCTTACCTTCTAGAGATGTTATGAAGATTAAATGAGATAAAACACTCATGAAATAATTTGCAAAGCTTAAATTACCATTTAAATGCTAGCTTTTATTACTATTATTATGTTACAAAAATTCAAAGAAACAGGAAGAGAAGGTGGTCAGTAATTTTTAATGTTGCAGAGAGGTCAAGAAGAATGAGATCAGATTTGGCAATGGAGAGATCATTGATGACTGTGAAGAGTATATTTTCAATTGAATGATGAGGTCAGAAGCCAAACTGTGAAGAGATTGAGAAATAAATGAGAAAAGAGGAAAGTTGAGGTAATGAGTATAAATAGCTCATTTTTTTTTCTAAGAACTTGGCTGAGAAATGAAGGAGAAATATAGACAATGCACCAGGTGATGGTAGGAATTAATGATGTTTTTCAAAGATGAGAGAGCCTAAGATAGCTTGTAGGCAGGAGAGATGTAACCAGTGGATGGGACACATTAAAGGGGTAGAGGGAGGAGAAAGAACACAGACAAACACAGAAACAGAGACAGAGATAGAAACAGAGGTCAATAAAGGGATAAAAAAGGAAAGGAATCATCCAAGAAGAAAAAGATGATGAGATTTCATCAATTCTGCAGTTTTGTAGTCCTGATATCTACCCCTTCTTTTTTTAATTCCAAGCAGCATGATTTTGCCTTAACTCATGCCACAGGCAACTGTGATGGGAAGAGATTAACAACAATACACACCTGCACAACTGATTTGAAACACACTGGTTGAATTCTGGCAACATGAGAAAAAAATCTGGAAAGCAGTAGATTATCATGAAGCAACTGCAGAATTAGGAATTTCACGTGGAATGGGGAGAATCTGAAAGATTCATGGAATTTTTCTTTTTGGAAGGGACCTTAAAACATAGAGTGAAAACATAGGAGACATTCTAGAATCTCAGAGTTAGGAGGGCTCAGGGTGGGAGACATCAAACACAGTCCAGAATTCCAGAAATCCCTTCTCCTATATATCCAATTAGCCTATGCTTAGAGACATGCTTTTGAGGCAGGCTGTCTCACTTTTAGACAGCTCTAATTTTTAGCACTTTCTGCTTCTTCCTTCTCCCCTGACCACCCCCCCAACCCCCCAACCCCGCCACTTCAAGCCTAAATTTGATTACTGTTAGGATTACTAGGTGAGAACTCAGGTTGTCTGGACAGTGAAAAGGTGAGAATTCAGGTTGTCTGGACAATTACAAGGTGAGAACTCAGGTTGACTTGATAGAAGGAGCAAGCTCATTGGCTGAAGTGGTTCTTCCCAGAAGCCCTTGCATTATCCCACGCCCATTCTCTGGGAGGATAAAAGAGACAACATTGGGCCCAGAGAGCAGATTGGCCTGGAGAAGGATAAGAGTTGGAGGAGATTCAGAGCCAGGATTCAAGAAGAAGACTCTGCATTACATCTGGCTTGACGTAGCTCTCTGCAGGAAGGGAAGTCACTTCTCTGGACAAGAGTTAACAGCAACTGCCTGGAGACAACGGTTCTCTACAGGAAGAAGAATCTGTCTGAGAGATTTGAGTAGACACAGCAGATCTCTTCCCAGAGAGCGATCCGGCAGATTCTGGAGACGACAGCTCGCTACAGATTACTTCTTCAGTTTGCACCCATCACTCCTGGATCTGGTCTCTTTGCTCAAGAAAAACAAGTTTCATTGCTCTTTCACATGAAATCACTGAGTACTGAATCCCCTAAGTGACTTATCATACAAACCCTCGCCCCTTAGTCCATCTTATCACACACCCTACCCTACCACCAACTCTCCTTTTCTCCAAACTAAACAAGCAGAGTCCTTTCAAGTATCCTCATGGCATAGACCTTACTTCTTTGACTTAATTGCCCTCTTTTAGTTGTGTAATCCTATGTACATTCTTCCTAAAATATGGTACCTAAGTCAAATGCAATATTCTGGAAGCAGTTTGGCCAGGACAGAGGACAGCAAGAATACCACCTGCTTTTTCTCGGTGCTAGATTTCTGTTAATTTAATTTAAGATAGCATTAGATTTTTGAAGTGCTCAGTCACATTGTTGTGTTTTGTTGAGCTTGCAGGCCAGATCTTTTTCTTGGGAGTTGTTGCCTAGCTATACTTTCCCTAGGTAAATCTGTTTTTACTTACCTCAGTTATATTTTATTTGATTTGATTGTCCTTTGTTCTTCCTTGGTGAAATTTTTCTTCAGGGGAAGATCATAACATATGGTGATTTGAGTATCTCTCCCACTTTTATGTACATTGGAAAATTTGATAAACTTGGTTAGCAGTTAGGCTTTCATCCAAGTCACTGATAGCCCTATCCTGATTCTATCTACTGTTACTGACTTTTCTCCAAAAGAAATCACCTTGCATTTATTTTGAATGTATTTTATAATTTCAAATTTTCTTTTACCAATAACATAAGCTCTATGAAGGAAGGAATTATTTATTTTATCATTATATTCCTAGCATTTATCATAATGCCTAATATATATAATTTTTAATAAATACTTGTTGATAGATTTATAGATCCCCAAAGCACACCTCTAGATATTCTCTCAAAGTTGCCATCACCCTACTAATTATTATTCTCTGGATTTAGACATTCAATCAGTTCTAAGCCTTTCTAATTATATTATCTATCATTTAGTCCATGTTAACCTATATATCTCTATATAATCCATAATGATGATATGTTTGAACTCTTAAAATAACTTACTAAAATTTATATATACCATACCACAGAATTTCCCTGATTTATCAGTCTAGAAGTTTTGACAAAAAAAAAGAAAGAAAGAAAAAGAAATCAGATTAGTTTCACATGATTCTTATATGATTTCAGTGATCACTGCTTCCCTTTCAAAATACTCACAGGCCTTCTCTTTAATAATACATTCTAAAATTTTCCCAGGAATCAACATGAAGCTTAGCAGTTTATAGATTAACAACCCCACTATAGTCTATTGTTTAAAAATAAAATCAACATCCTATTCTAAAATAGCACATTCAAACTGGAAAGGATTTTTAAAGTCATCTATTCCAGTTTTCTAATTTTACAGATGAAAAATGTATGCTTAGAAAGATTAAGCATTTTGTAAACCTTAAAACACTGTATAAATGTGAGCTATTATTATTATGGCCCATTATGGATTGTCATGTGTGAGGAATACCAAGAAGACCAATCTGGCTAACCAACAGAGTTTGGAAAAGAGACCAATATATTAATGAAGCTGAAAGGATAGGTTGGAGGCAAGTTGTGAAGAGCATTAAAATCCAAAGAGAATTCGTATTTTATCCTAGAGCCACTGGAGTTGATTTAAAAGAATAACATAGGCATGTGTTTAGGAAAGAATATTTTAATAATTGTGTGGAGGGAGGATATGAGTGGGAGGAGATTCAATGCAGAAAAATCAATTAGGAGACTATTACAACAATCCAAATGAGCAGTGGTGAAACATGAACTAATGTGGTAGCTATGTGAGCAGAGAAAAGGGATCAAATGCCAAGAGTAGCTATGGAGGTAGAAAAAGCAACATGTGGAAAGTTATTGGAAACACAAGATGGAGAATTATTATTAAATGTTTCCCCACAATGTTACAAAGTTGATGGCACTGTCCATTCTACTATCTACCCCAGAGACTGATTTGAGAATCCAATGAGATTATGATTACAGTTTATTCATTGACTCTATTTCTCACCTCCCATTTATTTCTAAATCCCTTGAAATTTCACTTCTGAGCTCAATGCCCTACTAAAACTTTTCTCTCCAATGGTCTCTTAGCTGCCTTTATTCATTCAATTTGACCACTCTGAAATTTGTGACCTTTTATTTCATCATACCAGATACCCTCCCCTCCCTTGGCTTCTAATAATGTAGCTCTCTGGTTCTCTTCTGTCCTCTCTGAGCTGTCTCATTAATCTCCTTTGATTGATTGCCATCACCTTCTACCAACTATATCTGGGTAGTCTCTGTTCTGCCTCTGTTCTCTTAGAGATCTTTTTAGTTCTAATGAGTTTAATTATTATTTCTATACAAATGACTTCTAAATAACATATATCTATGCCTTATCTCTTCTGCACTTATCTCATATTACCAATCATTTATTAGAAATATGTAGATAGATAGATGAATAATAGAGCATTTAATAATCATTTTCTAGATTCTAGGCACTGTTCTAAGCATGGGGATACAAAACCAACCAAACAAGATAGTCTATGTCCTCAAGACATATACATTCAACTAGGGGAAAGAAGACACATAAACAGTGGGTTAAAGGAGGAAATGGGAAAGTTCCAATGGAGCAGAGGTGGAAAATATGACTGGAGTATACCATTTTCTTTGTTGGATGTTAAGTATTAGATTCCGAAGGTATAAGCAGTGAAGATAACTGGGAATTATCCCATAAATTCAACATATCCAAAATTGAATAGAGTATTTTCCCAAAAAAACTTTTCATTTTCCCAATATTCCATGTATCTGTATTAGGGACCACAGCACTTGTAGTACCCCAGATTCTCAACTTCAGAGTTATACTTAACTCCCCTGTGATTTTCACCTACCATATCCAATCAGTTTCCAAGTCTTGTTGATTCTACTTAAACAACACATTTCACAGCTGTTTCCTTTTTGTTCAAATAATAGTTACTGTTCTTCAAACCTACATACCCGGGCTATTACAATAACCTCCTCATTGGTCTTCTAGTCTCTTCTCTTTCCAATTCATCTTCTACACAAGCTTCTAAATTTAGATTCTTAAAGAGAGATCTGATCATATCACTTCTCTACTTAAAAAACTGTCAACATCTCCCTTTTCCAAGCTTTCCTAGCTCTGTTAAGGGAATCACTATTCTTTCTGGTCACATGGGTTCATAACTTCAGTGTCACTAACTACATAAAGAGAATTAGTTGTCAAATTGTATTGTTTCTAGCTCTACAACACCTCTCATATATAACCCCTTCTCTCTACTCACACCCTTGTTATCTCTCCTCATTATCTCTCCTATGGATTATTAAAGAGCCTTCAAATTAGTTTCTCTGCCAGAAGTCTCTTCCTATATAAATTCATCCTACATATCACTATTGATTAAAGAAATGCAAATTGAAACAACTCTGAGGTACCAACTCATACTTCTCAGATTGATTAAAATGACAGGAAAAGATAATGATAAATTTTGAAAAGGATGTGGGGAAACTGGGACTCTAATGCATTGTTGGTGGAATTGTGAGATGATCCAACTATTCTGGAAAGTGATTTGGAACTATGCCCAAATGACTAACTGTGCCATTACTGGATCTATATTCCATGGAAATCATAAAGAAGAGGAAAGGACCCACGTGTTCAAAAATGTTTGTAGCAGCTCTTTTTGTAGTAGCAAAGAATTGGAAAATGAATAGATGTCTATCAATTGGGGAATGGTTAAATAAGTTGTGGTATATGAAAATAATGTGATATTATTATTCTATAAAAAATGAAAACAAGCTTATTTTATAAAGACCTGGAAAGATTTACATGAACTGATGCTAAGCAAAACAAGAAAACCAGGAATACATTGTACACAATAAAAGCAAAAATGTGTGATGATCAACTATGAAAGACTTGGTTCTTCTCAGTGGTTCAGTGATTCAAGGCAATTCCAAAAGACTTTGAACACAAAATGTCATCTGCATTCAGAAAAAGAACTAAGGAGACTGAATGTAAATGAAAACATGCTATGTTCACTTCTTTTTTTCTGTTTTTTATTTCTCCATAGTTTTTCCCTTTTGCTCTGATTTTTCTCTCCCAAAATGATTCATAAAGTAATATATATTAAAAATAAATGCATTATTCTAAGGAAAAAAACAAATTTGTCCCTCATATCACTACTGAATTGATTTTCTCTCAGATTCTAAGATCAAATATAAATTCCTTTGACATTTAAAAGTCTTCATAACTTATCACTGTCCTACATTTGCAGTCTTCTACATTATTCACCTCTGAGATCTCTCTTTTTCAATCCATTTCACTAGCTGTCTCCCATATCTAAAATGTTCTTTCCTGATCTTTTAGAATCTCTTATTTCCTGGATATCTTCAACATAAGATGTTAGGATTACTAGGTGAGAACTCAGGTTGTCTGGATAGTGACAAGGTGAGAATTCAGGTTGGACAATTACAAGGTGAGAACTCAGGTTGACTTGATGGAAGGAGCAGGCTCATTGGCTGAGGTGGTTCTTCCCAGAAGCCCTTGCATTATCCCACGCCCATTCTCTGGGAGAATAAAAGAGACAGCATTGGGCCCAGAGAGCAGATCGGCCTGGAGAAGGATAAGAGCTGGAGAAGATTCAGAGCCAGGATTCAAGAAGAAGACTCTGCATTGCATCAGGCTTGACGGGGCTCTCTGCAGGAAGGGAAGTCACTTCTCTGGACAAGAGTTAACAGCAACTGCCTGGAGACAACGGTTCATTACAGGAAGAAGAATCTGGCGGAGAGATTTGAGTAGAAGACACAGCAGATCTCTTCCCAGAGAGTGATCCGGCAGCTTCTAGAGACGACAGCTCGCTACATTTGGCGCCCAACGTGGGGCAAGGACTTTTGCTTATCCTGACAAAAGGAGCTAGACCAGACCTTTGCAATTCTTCTGTTCTCACCTTGTAATTGTCCAACCTGAATTCTCACCTTGTCACTATCCAGACAACCTGAGTTCTCACCTAGTAATCCTAACAATAAAGAAGATCCAACTCACTTCCAGTTGATCAATGATGGGCAGAAACAACTACACCCAGAGAAGGATCACTGGGAAGTGAATGTAAATTGTTAGCACTACTATCTATCTACCCAGTTTGCTTATACCTTCAGAATCTAATACTTAACGTGCAGCAAGAAAATGGTATTTACACACATATATTGTATCTAGATTATATTGTAACACATGTAAAATGTATGGGATTGCCTGTCATCAAGGGGAGGGAGTAGAGGGAGGGAGGGGATAATTTGGAAAAATGAATACAAGGGATAATGATATAAAAAAATTACTCATGCATATATACTGTCAAAAAATTTATAAATAAAATTTAAAAAAAAAGAATCCTTTACTTCCTTTAAAGAGCAATTAAGTGACTAAATAAACAAAAAGCCAGGCCCATAATCAAACAGACCTCAGTTCAAACAGTGCCTCAAACACTTTCTTGTTGTATGATCCTGGACAAGTCACTTAATCCTGTTAGCTTTGGTTTCTTCATCTGTAAAATGAGTTGGAGAAGAAAATGGTAATCTACTGCACTATCATTAACAGGAAAACCCCAAATAGAATCAAAAATAGTCAGACATGACTGAAATGACTGAACAGCAATAACTTCCTTCAAGACAGTTTAACCATCACCTCCTATATGAAGCCTTTCCTTGTCCTTTCCAGGTGCTAGTACCTTTTCCACCAAGACTAACTACTGTCTGTTTTGCATGTCTTTTTCTATATTCCTATAGTGTATATTATACATACATTTATATATATATATACATATACATATAAGCTCCTTGAGGGCAGGAATGGTTTTGGTTTTGTCTGATATATAGTACTCACTTAATAAGTGCTTCATTGCTTGATTATTGTCTCTATGACAAAAATTTTTCTTGGTTTTTTTTTTTTGTTGTTTTCTTTTGTTGTGATTATTGTTGTTGTTGTTTTGATAAGGCAATTGGGATTAAGTGAATTGCCCAGGATCACATAGCCAGGAAATGTTAAGTATCTGAGATCAGATTTGAACTCAGGTCCTCCTGACTTTAGGGATGGTGCTCTATCCACCCTGCCACCTAGCTATCCCAAAAAATAATTTTCAATCTGACACATAAAGCTTTCTACAACTTAGCTCCAAACCACCTTACAAATCTTACTGAATTTTACTCCCCTTCATGTTCTCTATGTTTAAACCTACTTAACTATTAACCAAACTTTGCATGCCATCTAAGCTTGATCTGGAGTAAGCTGGATCTGAATTCAAATACCATTTTAGATGCTTCCTAGCTTTATGACCCTGGGAAAGTCACTTAACCTCTCGACTTCAGTTTCCTCATCTATAAAATAGGTATAGTAATAGCACCTACTTCATGGAATTGCTGAGTATCAAATGAAATAATATTTACAAAAATGCTTTGCAAACATTAAAGTTATATAAATGCTAGCTGCTATCATTATCTATGCATAAACTGTTTTCCATGTTGAGAATGCGCTCCTTTTTTACCTTTAAGTCTTAACATTGCTACAAGAGGCCTTTCCCAATTATAGTAGGTGTTAGGCTGTCTTCCCCCAAAATTACTTTATATTTTGTTATCATTGCATAACATTTATCCTCCACTTCCCCTGCATCTACCTGCATCTAAATGTAAGTTCCTTGAGAGTAGACATTATTTCTTTTTTGCCCTTGAATCCTTAGCATCTAGCATAATACTTTGGACATAGTAGGCATTTAATTAAGTTTTACTTATTTAATTGTTAAAACATGTTTTGAAGTATATAAAATTGTTACAAGGAAGTTTTTAGAAATCCGATTGTTAGAGAAATGAGCCCTGAGCAGTAGGGCTTGCCTTTGCCATAAAATAGAGTTGTTACTGTCTAATACTTTGAGGTAAGAAATATATAACATTCATTTCTGCAAATTGTATAGTACACAATAGAAGCAATGTACTATAATAGAAAGAATTCTTGATAGAGTCAGGACATCAAAGTTTGAGATGTACTCCCCCACACACAAACGCACACATCCACTCTCTATATGAAATTGAGCAAGTCATTTGGTCTTCCTGAATTTCTTTCCCTATAAAATGATTGCTGTTGTTGATGTTGTTGTTCAGTCATTTTTCAGTCATGTCTGACTCGTCATGACTCTATTGGGTCATATTTTGACAAAGCTGCTGGAATGGTTTGCCATTTTCTTCTCCAATTCATTTTACAGATGAGGAAATTGAGGCAACCAGGATTAAGTAACTTGCTCAGAGTCACACAGCTAGGAAGTATCTGAGACCAGATTTGAACTCAAGAAGAGGAGTCTTTCTGATTCTAGGTCCAGCTCTGTGCTGTGGGCTCTTTTAAAATGAAAATAATAATATCTAACCCCCATACCTGAGAGGAAGTCTACCATTCTAGCCAAATGAAATGATGTATATAAAGATCCTTCTCAATTAAAATGTGCTATATATATGTAAGCTCTTTTTACTCTGCTTCTAGATGGTGTCATGCTGAGTCCTTCATCTTTGGTTTAGCAATTCATTTCATCCCCTGTTTGCAGAACTGCAGAATGGGTTTAATGATATTCACCCTGTGTCTCAGGAGTGTTGTGAAGCACTAATGAATGCATCCCAGCAAAGGCATTATTTGGATTCTTCAGGTAAAAGGTGCTCTGTAAGTAAAAATATTAATGTGTTTATGAGTCCCTGCCCCACCCTTCCATGGCATCCTGGGAGGTAGAAATGGTTCTTATAGATACCTGAAAACTATTATCTTCATCACTCTAGCAATATGAGATGATAAAAATTTCTATAGTCTAGCAATCACAAACCCATTGGGAATGAAGTATTAGGATATATAACTAGTCCATAGGTAAATATTATACCAAAGAAAACTTTTAAATCCTACTTCCTTTGGAGGACCAATTATGCAATCTATTTATTATGAATCTATTTTTCTGATACTACTTCCTCTTAGAATGTTAGGGCTAGAAAAGACCTGAAAAATTCTCTAAACTAATTAAATTATCTGTCATTTTGCAGAGGAAGAAATGGGGACTGAGAGAGGGGAAGTGACTTGTTCAGTGTCTCACAAATATTTAAGCTGGGATTTGAACTCAGGTCTTTTCATTCCAAGTCCAGAGTTATTTCTACTATTCTATGCTTTGGATCTATTGGACATACAATTATGGACCCACAATATTGACCTTGTCTTATTTTATCTTTGTCTTTCCTTTGTTGTTGAGTAAACAACCATCTATCATGGCAATCAATGAAATAATAATAATTATTATTACATAAATAGCGAATAAATGAATGATTCACGACACTAAGACCGATGACATCATTTGACGAGGTATGTATTTGGCAGATGAGGAAAATGAGACCCAGAGATGGGAATTGGTTTGATGGAATTCAATAGAGCCAAAATTCTAGCTCTTGATTCAAAATCCAATGCTCTTTATACTACACCATACCCATCTTTCTCTTTTTTCTTTCTCCAACAAAAGTGTAAGCTCCTTGAAGAAAGAGCTTTTATATATCTTTTAATTTACCAAAGTGCTTAACCTAGTGACAGACATGTAGAAGATATTCAAATATTAGTAGATTTGTTGAAGGATATGAGTAGGGAAACTGATGATCAGAAACTTTTTTTTTCTTGGTAAGGGGCTATTTTTGTAATATGTCTGGGGGAAAAAGAAAGAAAATGGAACTGAGATGCACAAAGTTTCTGTGACTTTTCCAGGATCAAACAGCAAGTAAATCAGTAGGCTTAAGAAAAGGTAAGCACTCATGAAACTCCATCATGGGCTCATCCTCTCTCTTGTCACACCATTTTCCTGCTCAAAATTCTCCAGTGGCTCTCTATTGTCTATACAATAAAATACAAACTGATTTGAAGCCCCTTGTGGTATGATTCCAATTACTTTTCTAGGCTTCTTTCATATCATTTTCCTTCTTGAAGCCAACTTTCCAGCCAAACTGGCCTATTTGTGGTTCCCTAGCTTCAGCATTCCAACTCCATGCTTTTTTCAGATGCTATCAATGCCCAGTTGATATCTAGGTGGTGTAGTGGATAGAGTAACCCACCTGAAGTCAAAAAGATAAGCCTTCCTGAGTTGAAATCCAGCCTCGATACTCACTACCTGTGTAACTCTGAGAAAGTCACTTAGCCCTATTTGCTTCAGTTTACTCTTTGGTAAAATGAGCTAGAGTAGGAAATGACAAGCTATGCCAGTATCTCTTCCAAGAAAACCCCAACTGGGGTTTGAAAGGATCCAATAGGATTGAAATACTTAAACAACAACCAATGGCCAACCCCATTGGAATGTATTCACTTCCCAATTTCTGCTTCTTAGAAGCCTCAGTTTCCTTTAAAGTTCTGCTTAAATGTTATGAAGGCTTAACTGACCCCCACAATCCAACCTTATCTACCAGTCATAATAATAAATGACCTCTCCCTCCTAACATTATCTTACAATGATTATATTCCTAGAACATGAGTGCCTTGGGGACAGGGACTGCTTTTCCTGTTTGTTTCTGTATCTCCAATGCCTAGCAGGGGATCTTGCTGACAGTAAGCACACAATAAATGTTTATTGAATTGAACTGAACTAAGTTGCATTAAATTGTCAATGTTGACTCCTTATGTTCACATGCTTGTAATTCAGCACACAGTAGGCACTTCATATTCATTGACTACCAGGTATATATGCATATACATGATTATGCATCAGAACCAACAATTGGTGATAATGTAGAAAAAACACTTACCAAGAAGCCAAAAATCCTGAGTTTGAGTTCTGATTTAGGCTTTAAACAGCTATATTTAGGTAATTACTTTCCCTCTCTAGAATTCAGTTTCCTAATCTCTACAATAAAAGATTGAATTATATGACTTCTTTTTTTGGTTCCTTCCATTTCTGACATTCTATGTTCTAAGGTCTTTTTCATCATTGACATGTTATGAGTCTATGAATCTTGGTGTTTTGGAAAGATTGGATCAAGGAAGCAGATTTGAGGCAGAAAAACAAAACATCTGAAGAAAGAATAGTTAATGAAAATGGCAAATGGAATTTTCCCCCTAATGCCACAAGAAAGCCCTGCCCCATTGCAGCCATAAAATACCCTTGGCTTCCACAGTCCTTTCCCAGCTCCAAAAATGCTCTTCCAGACCTGCACTGCCGGCTGCAGCGGCACCACACCACAACACAGCCAATCAGAGTGGCGAGCTTCCCAAAGGAAGCTTTCCAGCCAGCCCTGACTCAGAGTCTGAGTGTCTGCAGCCCGCATTGTCGGGTTCCTGCAGGATCCCGGAGCACAGAGAAACTGGGTTTTCTTGGAGGAGATGTGAAGCTCAGCTGAGTATCTATCTTCTTTCACTTAAAACATCAAGCCCCAGTTCATCAGGTGGGGCTCTGTAACCTTTTACAGTCTCCCTCCAAGGGCCAAATTTTTAAGTTGCTGAATTATGTTGAAACCCTACTAGTCTTTCACAATTAATCCCAGATGCTATCTTCCCCTTAAAGCCTTCTTTTTTTTCCTAGTTCTCTATCTTAAAGTTCTTTCTCCCTCATTTAATTATCCAGGTAGTATGTTTGGGGGATTAGAGTGCTAGATTTGGAATCAGAAAGAAGTAGGTTCAAATCCATCTTTGACATGTCTTAACTATGTGACCCTATCCTCATCTTATTCCCTGAACCTTGGCTTCCTCACCAAAAAATAAGAATATTAAATAAGATGATCTCCCTGGTCTTATCCAGTTCTAAAGCTGTGAGCCTATGATCCCTTGGAATTTTGTAATCCTCTCATACACTTATCATAGGCAGAAAGAGCCTCTCAGAGTCAGTAGGCCTGGGTATCAACACCACCTGTGCCACTTATTAGCTATGTGACTTAGGGTGAGTTAGTTAAGCTCTCTAGACCTCAGTTTCCTCATGCGTGAAATTAAAGGTTTGGACTAAATGGTTTCCAAAGGTCCCTATAGCCTACTATACTATGATATTCAGTATAATATTCTAATGTATTACATTTGAGTATCTTCTCTTCCCAAATAATGAAAGAATATCATCAGAGATCATCTATCCTAACTTCTTCGTTTTATACATGAAAAAAATAAGACCAAACAAGGTGAAGTGATTTCACCAAGGTCACACTGAGAATAAGTAGCAGGGTTGGAATGTGAACCCAGATCCTGTGATGTCAAATCAGCACCTGTTTCTTCTTTTTTTTTTATAATTATAAATTTTTTGACAGTATATATGCATGAGTAATTTTTTAATAACATTATCCCTTGTATTCATTTTTCCAAATTATCCCCTCCCTCCCTCTACTCCCTCCCCTAGATGACAGGCAATTTCATTTTACATGTGTTACAGTATAACCTAGATACAATATATGTGTGTAAATCCAATTTTCTTGTTGCACATTAAGTATTGGATTCTGAAGGTATAACTAACCTGGGTAGATAGACAGTAGTGCTAACAATTTACATTCAGTTTCCAGTGTTCCTTCTCTGGGTGTAGTTGTTTCTGTCCATCATTGATCAACTGGAAGTGAGTTGGATCTTCTTTATGTCGAAGGTATCCACTTCCATCAGAATACATCTTCATACAGCATTGAAGTGTACAGCGATCTTCTGGTTCTATTCATTTCACTCAGCATCAGTTGATGTAAGTCTTTCCAAACCTCTCTGTATTCGTCTTGCTGGTCATTTCTTACAGAACAATAATATTCCATAACTTTCATAATTTACCCAACCATTCTCCAATTGATGGACATCCATTCATCTTCCAGTTTCTAGCCACTATGAAAAGAGATCAGCACCTGTTTCAATGGACCTCAATGCCTCATTACTTTGGTAGCTTCCAAAATGCCCAGCACAATACAATATGCAGAAAAGTTATTTGATGTAACGTGCTGTTGTCTCCAGAAGCTGCCGATTGCTCTCTGGGAGGAGATCTGCCATGTCAACTCAAATCTCTTGGACAGATTCTTCTTCCTGTAGAGAACCATTGTCTCCAGACAGTTGCCGTTAACTGTCGTCCAGAGAAGTGACTTCCCTTCCTGCAGAGAGCTGTGTCAAGCCTGGTCTAAAGCAGAGACTAACTTTTTCTTCCGGAGCTGCCCTCTTTATCCTCCCAGAGAATGGGCGTGGGATAATGCAAGGGCTTCTGGGAAGAAGTACTTCAACCAATGAGCTTGCTCCTCCTAAGCATGCAAGCTCTTCCCCAGGAAAGGCCGGAACTAGAGAATTGTCAAGTACCGACTTTGCACTTAGTAAGAACCTATTATCTCATTAGCACTTAGTAAGAACCTAACAATTTGACCAACATTTGAAGAATGAATACATGACATTCCAATAGCTAGTAATAATAACTAACATTTATAAAGCATTTTAAGGTTTGTAAATTCTTTTAAATATATTGTTTCATTTGATTGTCATAATAACCCTATGAATTGGGTGCTATCATTATTCCCATTTTACAGATGAGGAAGGTGATAAAAAGGGAAAATGCAAAGGGCAAACTTGCCCAGAATCCTGTCAGAGGCTGGATTTAAACTCAGATCTTTCTGATTTCAAATCCAATATTCTATCCATTGAAAAACCAAGTCATCTAGTACATAAGTTCCTAGTTCTTTAACCCCTTTTGTCAATATTTTCCCCTAGTCTCAGCCGCTGTTCTTTTTCTAACGATCCCACTCTAGCAAAGATATCTCAGATCCTTCAGTTACATTCTAATAAAAAAATAAAAACAAGAATAAGCAGTGAGTTTTAACAATCATTATTGCTAGCCCCATTGCCAAATACCTAGTCCTAGATTAGTGCCCAAAGGGTAGGGGAAAAAAAGTCTAGGGGACAATGTAGGATGGTATCTAATTCTGCAGTAGACTATGTAACACACCCAAGCTACAGGCAATCAAAAACAAACGACATGCACCCACAACAAAATTTGTCCATCACACCTCATTTTGTCACAGCAGCCTTGGAGTCTCAGTCCTTTAGACCAGAGATCAGAAATAGGTCGTTATTATTATTATAATTATTATTATAATGAAAAACTTGAGCTCCCTTCCTGGATCAGTTGCTAACTTTCTATATGATCCTGTGTACATCTCTTTCTCTCTTTGAGTCTTAGTTTAATCATGTATAAAATAAAGGGGTTAGATTATATGAGCTAGTAGTACCTTTTGCCTCTGATATTTTGTGGCTTTCCAGATTGATGAGCATTTTATTTGTATTTTTAAAATATCAATTTATATCACTTTCATCTCTAAATATATCCCTTATCCCCTAACTAATGAGTCATCATTTTAAATAACAATAAATAACGATGACAATAATAGCAATAATAATAGAATGGAGGAAAGTGGTTCAGTAAAACTATGAACACATCATCCAGATCTGACAGTACATGTGTTCTTACACCCATAGTCATTCTACCTCTGTAAAGAAGACTTCCATACTTCCATTTTCTCATCAGTTCTTCAGGGACAATTTTGGTCATTATAATTATATAGTGTTCAGTTTAAGTTTCTTCTTGTAATTTCTACTTATACTGTTGTGATGACTTTCTTTTCTTTCTTTCTTTTCTTTCTTTCTTTTTTTTTTTAATATGGTTTTCGATTGTTGTATTATTTGAATCAGTTCTATGCCTTCATATGAAAGCAATTGATGGCTCAATGAATAGAGCACTAGCCCTGGAGTTAAGAAGACCTGAGTTAAAATCAGCCTCAGACATTTACTAACTATGCACAAGTCACTTAATCTTGTTTGCCTCAATTTTCTCAACTGTAAAAATAAGGATAATAATAAAGCTTAATCTCATAGAATTGTTATATGGATCAAATGAGATAATATTTGAAGTGCTTAACAAAATGCTAGGCCCATAGTAGGTGCTACATAAATGCATATTTCTTTCCCTTACTTTTTTGACTTTGTATTCATAATTTCTGTTGACACAATGATATTTCATTCCATTCATATATCGTAATTTATCTAGTCATTGCCTAACTGATGGTTTTGAGTGTCATCTTAAAATTTTAAGAAATAAAGTTCTAAATGATGGAATTTTGAGTTACAAACAGTCTATAGGTGACAGCTTCCCTAAAACTTTTTTTACCTCATAAAACCTAAAACTTTTTTACATCATACTTTAGATCTAGCTATTCATGAAGAAGACAGAACACATAGAATGCTGGACCTATACCCAGAAGCCCTGGATTTGAAATGTGGTTCCACCAGTAGTTTGCTATTTGACTTTGGTTAAGACATTTCTTCTTTTGGGAGCCTTATTTTTTCATCTAGAAAATGAAGGTTATAAACAAGGGCCCCTTGCCTCAGAGGAAAACATTTTTTAAAAATCTAAAGTACTTATAAATGTAAGCTTTTTTTATTCTTCTTTATGTAAGACCAGTCCTGATGTGCCTGCAAGAACCTCTAGGTTGTAACCCAGTACTTGGATGGATGTTCCATGTGACTTTTACAGGAGAACCTCCGAGCTGGGCAGTCTCCCACAGCAAGCCATTCACCTCACAAATCAATAGCAACGTGAAAAAGCTTAGCAGCAGCTAATGAGCCCCTTCTGCCTCGTTCCTAAGTCCCATCAAATCAATCCCTTGCCTTCTTGTTGCCAGCAATAAGGAAAGAATTTCCAGTGGCACTGCCAGAGAGCTTTGATCTCTCCTCCATACCCCAAACCCCTAGCCTACTTTCCTCTGTCATCACCATCAAGCAAGGATTCTCACAAAGGAGAAAGAGCGGATATGTTCTGCTAGGGGAAATACTACAATTTACAACATGCTCTCCATGGGAAAGCAAAACAGATTTTCCTTCATTAAAAAAAAAAAAAAACACAAATGTGAACAGCTGTCTAGCTTCTTAAAAATAAACCTCTCCTATTGAGAAGAAGGATAAAATGATCAGTAAAAGAAAGAGTATAAAAGTTGCAGGATAAAAAAGGGGTAGAAAAGATTGTATGGGCATGCAGCCTGTACACGAGCCTCAGGATGTCAGTACCTTCATAATGGAATGTCAGAGCTTTGGAGGATTCCAGTGCAATCAGTCAGTCCAGGTTCCCCATCTTAGAAATGGAATAACTGAGGCCCAGAGAATTGAAGTAACATTAATGATATCAAGCAGCAGAATGAGATTAGGACCCAAATTCTAGATTCTAGACCCCAAATTCAGTGATTTTTTTTGCTGCCTCCTACAAGGAAAATGTCTAAGGAGCCTGATGTAGTAAGGTCCAGGCTGGCTTGGCTGAGACAAAGTCATCAGTGGGGAGCTTGCTATAGTGGGGAAACTGCAGAGTTTGATGACTCCAGTGTAGGAAGGAGGGGGAGGGCAGGAGGGAAAGGAAATGGAGTAGATGAAGTTCTTTTGGTGGAGGGAGGAAGAGTTAGAGATATGCTCCTCCATCATCTCCTGGCCCTGAGCCAGGGTCTATATAGGGCCAATTGGTCTCTGGGTGTTTGGAATCCAGTTCACATTATCAGGCGGCTCCTTGCCATTGCATTTCAATCCCATCACGCTACACTGCAGCTGCCGCGTTGGTTGGGGCTCCCCACACTGAACCTCTGAATGGCAGACCCTTCCTGGTTCTCACTGTTTCCTCTGCTGCCAGCTGAGATTTCACCCAGGGACCCCCAGAATAATAGCCCCTGCTCTGCTCTGTCCTCTGATGTTGCCTCTTGGGAATGACTCAGTTTCAAATAAATTAGTGACGCTGGGGAAGGACAAATCAATTCCCAGGCAAGCCCATAACTCCTGAGCTAAAGTAATTGTGTTGCGATGGGCTGACCCTTGGCCAGCTGGGACATGAATCCTTTATGCTGACAACAAGAGATCAGAGACCCTAAAGAAAAGGCAGGGAAAGGAGAATGCCTGATCTAAATAGTGGCTTTTGTTTGAAAGATCCATACTCATATGCAAGTACAAGTTATTTATAAATAGATTTAGATAGATACAGCTACATGTATGTATATATTTACCTTTATATACATATATATGCATGTGATATCACAGAATGTCCTAGTTGAAGGGAACCTTAGAACATAGGCTAGAATATCAGAACTGGATAAAGCTAGACCATGAAATGATATAACTGAAAGGGACCTTAGAGTATAGAGCATAAAAAGTCAAAACTAAAAAGATCTCAGAACATAGAATATAGAATTTTAGGGCTGTCTAACACAATAAAACATAATGGAATGAAGCTGAAAAAGACCTGAGAATATATAACATAGAATGTTAAACTTGATGGCCTCTTTGAGAACAAGCTAGCAGAAGGAGTTCTTAACTTGAGGTCTACAAACATTTAAAAAGTACTTTAATAATTGTATCATTATAATTGGTTTCCTTCATAAGCCAGTGTATTTTATTTTATGAATTTTAAAAAACGTTATTCTGAGGAATCAGTAAGTTTCACTAGACTATCAAAGGAGTCCATGAAAAACATTTAAGAATTTCTGATCTAGTCAAAATTCCCTCCTCCTCCATCTACCAAAGAAAAGTCAGGAATTATATGAGAAAAATTACAAAACACTTGCCACAAAAATAAAATCAGATTTAAATAATTGGAAAGACATTCAGTGCTCTTGGATAGGCCGAGCGAATATAATAAAGATGACAATACTCCCCAAACTAATCTATTTATTTAGTGCTATACCAATCAGACTCCCAAGAAACTATTTTAATGACCTAGAAAAAATAACAACAAAATTCATATGGAAGAATAAAAGGTCAAGAATTGCAAGGGAACTAATGAAAAAAAACTCAGAGGAAGGTGGTCTAAGTGTACCTGATCTAAAGCTATATTATATAGCAGCAGTCACCAAAACCATTTGGTATTGGCTAAGAAATAGACCAGTAGATCAGTGGAACAGATTAGATACAAAGGACAAAAAAGGGTACATCTATAGCAATCTAATCTTTGACAAACCCAAAGATTCCAACATTAGGGATAAAAATTCATTATTCGGAAAAAACTGTTGGGAAAACTGGAAATTAGTATGGCAGAAATTAGATATGGATCCACACTTAACACCATATACCAAGATAAGATCAAAATGGGTCCATGATTTAGGCATAAAGAGGGAGATAATAAATAGATTAGAGGAACAGAGGATAATCTACCTCTCAGACTTGTGGAGGAGGAAGGAATTTATGACCAGAGGAGAACTAGAGATCATTATTGATCACAAAATAGAAGATTTTGATTACATCAAACTAAAAAGTTTCTGTACAAATAATACTAATGCAAACAAGATTAGAAGGGAAGTAACAAATTGGGAAAATATTTTTAAAAACAAAGGTTCTGACAAAGGTCTCATTTCCAAAATATATAGAGAACTGACCATAATTTATAAGAAACCGAACCATTCTCCAATTGATAAATGGTCAAAGGATATGAACAGACAATTCTCAGAGGAAGAAATTGAAACTATATCCACTCACATGAAAGAGTGTTCCAAATCACTACTGATCAGAGAAATGCAAATTAAGACCACTCTGAGATACCACTACACACCTGTCAGATTGGCTAAGATGACAGGAACAAATAATGACAAATGTTGGAGGGGATGTGGGGAAATTGGGACACTAATACATTGCTGGTGGAGTTGCGAAAGAATCCAGCCATTCTGGAGAGCAATCTGGAATTATGCCCAAAAAGTTATCAAACTGTGCATACCCTTTGACCCAGCAGCGCTACTACTGGGATTATATCCCAAAGAAATACTAAAGAGCGGAAAGAAACATATATGTGCCAAAATGTTTGTGGCAGCTCTTTTTGTTGTAGCTAGAAACTGGAAGATGAATGGATGTCCATCAGTTGGAGAATGGTTGGGTAAATTGTGGTATATGAAGGTTATGGAATATTATTGCTCGGTAAGAAATGACCAGCAGGAGGAATATAGAGAGGCCTGGAGAGACTTAAATCAACTGATGCTGAGTGAAATGAGCAGAACCAGAAGATCACTGTACACTTCAACAACAATACTGTATGAGGATGTATTCTGATGGAAGTGGAAATCTTCAACATAAAGAAGATCCAACTCACTTCCAGTTGATCAATGATGGACAGAGGTAGCTACACCCAGAGAAGAAACACTGGGAGGGGAATGTAAATTGTTAGCACTAATATCTGTCTGCCCAGGTTACATGTACCTGCGGATTCTAATGTTTATTGTGCAACAAGAAAATGATATTCACACACATGTATTGTACCTAGACTATATTGTAACACATGTAAAATGTATGGTATTGCCTGTCGTCGGGGGGAGGGAATAGAGGGAGGGGGGGTAATTTGGAAAAATGAATACAAGGGATAATATTATAAAATATATATATATATATATATATATATATATATATATATATATATATATATATATATATAATAAAAAAAAAATTCCCTCCTCCCTAGTCATTTTTCAACTGTCAGAAAGGCAAAATGAATTATCCAGCACCAAACCTCAAGATAGTGTTAAAGACTTTAACCCATGTTACTTGACTCACATTTCAGTAATTAGATTAGATTTACTACATATCTAATTATGATTAGTTATGCTACCCTAATATATTAGAAACCTGTTTTTAATCAATTAGCAGAATATAGTTCTATTTATGTGGCCAAATGATTTCTAGTGCATGCACTTGGATGTGCAATATCTTATGCAAGTGATAATGGCATGTGGGCAAGATGACTTAAAAACAAATTTTAAAAAACCCTGTTTATCCCAGGTGTGGTTGGATGGATGTGGACCTAGAGAATAAGAACAAAGAGGGACCAGAAATAAAACAGTGAAAGAAAAAAGAAAGTAGCTTTATTCAAAAGTGCATTTGGAGGGAAAAATTAGAAGCAAAGCAAATGTTAACTTTCAAAGTTATGGCTAGAGGGTAAATTCTTAATGAAACAAGAGATAGAGAAGATTACAAAAGATAACAAATAATTTCAAACACATGACATTGAAAAGCTTTTGCATAAACAAAATTAATGCAACTAGGCTAAGAAGAGAAGCAGTCAACTGAAAAAGAAAATGTTTGCATTAAATATGTCTGATAAAGATTTAACATAAAAGATATATAGATAACAAACATTTAAGACAAAACAGAATAGAATTTCCAAAAGAATAAATGGCCAAAGGACATTTATAAATAGTCTCAAAGAAGATTTGAAAACTATTAAAAACCATATTAAATAATAGTTCAAATCACTAACAAGAAAAATAATAGCCAGTATTCCTACAACACTTTAAGGCTTGCAATGTACTTTTTCAAAACTACATTTTTTTTTTCAAAAAAATATCCACCTTCTCTCACCTCATCTTCCTCTTTCCCCCAATAAGGAATAACAAATATTTTAAGCACTTCTTAGGTGCTTGGCACTGTGCTAAGCACTGGTGATACAATTAATAAAATGATAGGTAATCCTTGACTTCAAGGAGTTTACAATCTAATGGGAGGAGAAAACACACACAAAAAAGCAAAGATGAGAGGGGGAGATACTAGGGTATCTTATTCTCTGGAGTTGAAATCAGACAGAGAATTTGATGCAGAGTAAAGTGAGCCAAAAATTCAGTTTCTACCCCATATAAAGGGCATTGGGGCACTTCACCCTCAAGTCCTCAAATCAGAAGGGAGAAGAGGCTGAGGGAAGTAATGTCAATTAAGACTTGAGTTAGCAGCATGGTGATGAGGTATGAGGTGATAAATTTAATATGTGGAGGGGTAAATTGTTAGTCAAGCTGAAACTAGATCTATATATATACATATTTTTCCAAAGTCCAAATTCTAAGCCTATCACCTCTCTATCAAGAAGTCATCAGCATGTTCATCATAAATGATCTAGTATTGTTTTTAGTCATTGTGTTAATCAGAGTTTCCAAGTCTTTCATAGTTGCTTATAAAGCCGTTTACATATATCCTCATTTGAACCTCTGAAATATGTATATTGTATGTAACTTAACCTTAGACCACAGTAAAGTTACTCCACTAATAGAGAACCAGCAAAGAACAGAGAAGTTTAGCATCAGAAGACCTAGTATGAAATATTAGCTTGACCACTTACTAACCATTGTCCCTAGGCAAGTCATTTGCCCTCCCTGGAATTTAGTTTCCTGATCTGTAAAGGAGAGAGTTAGGCTAGATGATCTCTTGGTATTCTTCTAGTTCTGACACTCTATATTCTATGCTCTAGCCCTTTTCAATTCTGAGATTACATGTTCTACAATGTAGAAAGTAGATACATCAAACGCACAACCCACAGGTGGAATGTGACCAACAGTGCTCCTAAATGAAGCATGAAATAGTTTTAAATGAAATTGGGTGATATGTAACAAAAATAAAACACAATAAAATAGAGATAATATTAATATATGGTTAATATGCAGTCCACAAGTATTTTTATCTATATATGACTTAGTGGCTCCAATTTCCACTTGAGTTTAACATCACTTTTCTACATTCCTAGGCCTATTTTAGTTTTAATATTTTGTCTTCTGTTTTCTAAAGAAGCTTCCAACTCACCTAGGTTCTATGCTCTCAAGTTCCTTCTAGCTCAAACCTTTTATATTTTATGTCATAAAGTCCTTTTCTGTAGTATTCTTGTTTGGTTCTGGAGGTCTTTGGAGCAGCCTTCCTTTCAGTTCAATAATCACCATAAGAATAGCCAGGTGTTAAAGTCCAAAAGTCTTTATTGTACCCTTTGCCTAGTGCTCAGCTAGCTTTGTCATGGTCTTCAGAGGAGACTTGGTTTCAGTGAAGAAAATGCAGGAGGACAGGCCAACCACCACAAAACTGATGAAAATGGAAATGAATCTGTCTTTCCTTGCCTCTCAGAACCAAGCTCTCAGAGCTTGAGCTCCTGCCTCCACTCCACTTGTCTTCTCTGGTTCTGAATCTGGCTGAGGCTCCCAGCTTATATGCTCTCTTATAATTACCTTATCATAGGTATGAATCTTGTGGAACCATATTAAGTACTGAGTACATGTACTGAACTGGAGAACTATTAAGCACCTTGCTAAACTAGATAACCATTATCTCATCAATCCCACTGACTTAACACCTTGTAAGAATCCTTGTTTTAAGAACAAGAGTTCTGGTCCATAATACTTCTCAACTCTGATGTTAAGTTTATGGATCTAAACATTAGCTGATTGATTGATGATTTAAACTTAGAGGGTCATGCCTGGTCAGTCTTCATGTTTCCCACATTTTCAGAGCTTGTAAACATGCTCAAAATTACAGTGAGAGATGTTATGTATTCACAGAGAAGAAATCAACAACCATCCATATGAATATTTACCACATCCTACAGAGTTACTCAATTTCACTTCTCTATTACCCATGCTCCTGTGAGGCCAAAAGAAGTAAAGAAATAACTACTTGTTTCCAAATATTCGATCCTATTCCTTCTCATCTGATTTTTCTCAGTATGGTACCATAAAAGGTTGGCTATACCTTTTCTGGAAAGCAATTTGGAAAGCTCTGACTTGTTAAAGTCATCAAATCTTACAGAAAGACCAGAGGAAAAATAAATATGGCCAAGTTTAAGCTGGCTCAAAATAATATTGCCATTTCTGTAGCTTTACAAAATACAATGATACTACAAGGTAGTGTGAGGGTTGTCTCCATTCTATAAGTGAAGAAACAGATTCAGAGAAGGGAAATCACTTGCCCAAGATCACATATTGGCAGGATCAATACTATGAGTCTTCTGAAATACCACCACCCCTGTTACCCCACTCTCTAAAATTTCTACAGGAAGAGATACAATCTTATACATACATTAAAACTCTCAACCCAGACTCTGACATCAACAAAGCAAAATTTTTTTTCTCTTTGATGTTGAATCCCCATGCAGCCTTCAAAGCCTAGGTCTCCATGTTAATTTTCATGATTTCATCTGTCCCTAATGACCTTCCACTAGGGACTTCATGCTATTCTTTGTTTTCTACCCATAATGTATTTGTTATAATATTAAATATGTTTTACATTTTTGTATCTTACTGCCCTTCTAGACTGTGAGCTCCATTGGAACAGGGATTGTGTCCTTTCTAAACATTTTATGAGCCCCAGCTCCTAACACCATGTTCTAAATATAGCAGGTGCTTAATAATGGTTACTGAATGAAGAAAGAAATGAATTTCTACTAAAATAGCAATAAGGTTTCATCTTCCTTTCCAGAGTTATTTAGTTATATAAAAGAAAGAACAAGAATTTACTACATATTTTATCCTGAACAGAGCAGTGGGGATCTTGAGCAGAGAACTAACAAAATTCAATGGTGGCTTTGAGAAGGTTTGGCTGGTTTGACAGGCAAGAATCAAGAAAATTCACATTTAAAATAAGAAGATTAATTCAAGGAATTAGAAACCAGCAAAGATAATGAAATTGTTTCCATTGGGGTTGTTGTAGGAAAACTAAAATGCATCATGTAAGAAAGATTTCAGTACTATGGAGAACATCCAAGAAGATTGTCCCCACCCCTGAGAAGAAAAGCCAGCAACATCCTTAGCCTGGGTATAGGCTGGGTATCCTCATCCATCCATTCGATGTTGAGTTGCAGACATTTTACATGTGACATTCATGAAATAATCTCTAAGTAGAACTGTCAATACTGTCAATAAACTGGATTATTGGGTCCCCAAAAGCTGGGTTTTTTTCTTCTTTCATGGTCATGTTGAAGCCATGGATTATTGCAGTTGAAAGGGACTCTAAAAACTATGTAGGCCACATCCAATAATTTACAGAAGAGAAAACTATGACTCAGAGAAAAGACCCTGATCAAGGTCACCAATTAAGTAGTGGCAGAGGAAAGCCCAATATTTAAGTCTTTGGACTCCAAGTCTATTCTTTTTCTGTTATATCATATGTGCAGCTCTGGCAAAGGCACTGATTCCATCAGTGAGACACCATAGTATCATAATAATCTGACTCTTAGTAAAGCAATCCCAGAAAAGATCAAAAATCCTATGTCTAAAATGCTTATTTCAGGTGGGGCTTTCTATGAGATTCATATTACCTTCTGGTATCTCTTAGGAGATAATCTGGTATGCAGAATTCATGCTTTAAAATCCCATCTCTGTTATGAACTTTCTGTGTGACATTGGGGAAGTACTTGATCTCACTAAACTGAGGACTTAGTTTTAATTTTTTTAATTTAAAATTGATGTGAGAATCAAATAAACCAGTGTATTTAAAGGCTTATTTCTAGCCCTAAATCCAGAAGGAGATGTAGAAATCATTTCACTAAATCACATTTTTCAAATAAGGGAATTAGGGACTAGAAAAGGGAGAAAACTTATGAAAAGTCAGACCGACAGTAGGTGATAGAATTGGACTCTGTTCAAATCCCAGTCTGATACTTGTTGGCTAATACAACTCTAGGCAAGTCTCTTTATTTGTTTGAGTCTCAGTTTCCTCAACTGTAAAAAAAGACTGGTGGTGAACATAGATATTGTGAGTAAAGTGCTTTGTAAATTTTAAAGTGTTATAGAAAAATTGTTATTGTTGTTATTAAGGTATTTAAAACCTTTGTCTCTTGAGTTCCTCTCCAGTGGTCTGTCCTAATAACACCTTGAATTGTTCTCCGAGGATAAGATGGGTCCTGTTTCGAATCACCTGATAGACTCTGAGTCTCCCTATCTGGACTATGTGCCCTTTCTTCTTTTATGGAAATTGCTGAAATCATTAATTTAAGTTTTAAAAACCCAAGTTACTGTAGTGTGCCTGAAGTAATAAATGTTTCAGAATTTCAATTAAACTAAATGTGGAAGCACTGGATCCCTTTCGGTATCTAATGAGTCACACGGAGCCATTACCCCACTCTCCATTAATTATAACAAGGTCAGCACATTCCTTGACATCTCTTCATGACTGCATAATGAACTATAGATGGGGCTGACGCCCAACATGAGGTCCTTCTAAGGTTATGGGCCAACTCTTACTGCTTAGGAATACTAATGTTTGATAGAAAATAAGCTCTTTGAAGACAGGGACCTTGTCCTTTTTTTCTCTTGATATCCCTAGAATCTGACACAGGAGCTTCATTTGAAGGTGTTTAATAAATGTTCATTGAATTATGATGAATTATATTGCTCTTCATTGAATAGAACCAAAATAAATTGAATCAAATTGAATTAAACTAAGCCTACATGGACTAAATCAGAATGGAAAGGCTCCTCCAAAGTGATGAGGGGACTCAGAGAAGTTGTAGATGCTGCAGATTGGTATTGGAATAGGAATCAAAGAGATATGGAATCTTTCACTCAATTTGTCTTGTCATTCCAGGCAATTCACTTCTTTATACCTATTTCCTCATCTGTGCAATGGGTTTGAACATGATAATTCTTAAATCCTCTTCTTGCTCTAAATTCTATTCTATAATATTTTAGAGGTGGAAAAAACTATGGTGAGGAAATTTAGTTTACCCTCCTTAGTCTACAAATGAAAAATGAGGCCTGACTTCCCATGGCCAACCCAACTAGTTAATGACACTTCATAATATATCTACCTCCAGTTCACCATAGTATTAACTCAAATTGGATAACCATTTCCCCCTGTTCCCCACTTTGTGAGAACCACAGAATTTTAAGCTCTCAAGAGCTATTAGATAGCAGGACATAGAATTCAGAGGTAAGAAGAACATAGAACACAGAATGTCAGAGTAGGAAGAAACCTTAGTGTCATTTTCTCATCCTAAAAAAGAAAAGTATTATATGTATATTAAGGATTATTAATATTTGTTGTTGTTGAGTTATAGTCATAGTTGCAGCAGCAGTAGTAGACTAGTAGTAGTAATGCAATTGACTAGTTCTCACAATTCATTATAGGAAAAAGCATTGCAAACTTAGTCATTAGTTAAAGTGGTAGAGGCCACTGAGGGCTCCTAGAGCAGACCATTGCTGAGAAACTTAGTCTGTCAAGTGAGCAAGAGGGCATGAGTCACACAGCATTATCTGCCTTTCTATTGAACCTTTTCTTAACTGAGTGGATTTTAATAGACTCTCCCTGTACTGCCTTCCATTGCTGCAATTGGTACATCCCTGGACTAGAAGTCTTTCTGGTACCAGTGTCTAGGTCTCAGCCTTCAGGTCAGAGTACCAGAGGTTTTTAACCTGGAGTCTGTCAACTTGGTTTTTTATATTTCAATTTAATAGGTTTCTCTATAATACTATGAATTTTATTTTTTTACATTGTCCTAAGAAAGGGTCCATAGGCTTTACCAGACTGCTAGTGGAGCCCATGATACAGAAAAGTCCTGGGCTAAACTATCCTAGATATATTAATATCTCCCCCACATATTAAATAGATATATTGAAGAGAATCTATGACTGTTTAGTCACCTGTCTCAGGGTTCAGAAACC
This sequence comes from Sminthopsis crassicaudata, assembly GCF_048593235.1. Taxonomy (NCBI): domain Eukaryota; kingdom Metazoa; phylum Chordata; class Mammalia; order Dasyuromorphia; family Dasyuridae; genus Sminthopsis; species Sminthopsis crassicaudata. The sequence goes on along the minus strand of NC_133618.1, from coordinate 400,807,507 downwards.
CATTCTGCAGGCAAAATGAGTATATGTTTTTCTAAATCTTTCATTCTGAAAATAATATTGCCTAAACCTCTAATTGTCTGCTGAATGCATATACCAAGTCTGAAATCACCACACAACATAAGCAAAAACTTGAGTAAAGAGATGAGAAAACCATAGAATATTGATATTTTTCAGTTTTCATTTATCACTTTTCTCCTCTTTTTCCCTATCTGCCAATCCCACTCCAGTTGCCTGGACATTCTCTCAAGTCCAACACTTCCAAATTAGAAATTGTTGTTTTTCCCTCCCAATCTGCCGTTCTTCAAAAAATTCCAATTTTTTTTCCTAGTGAAGTCTTCACTGTCATTCCATTCACAAAGATTTGTTATCTTTGAGTTACCCTTTACTCTTTCCTTTCCTTTACTTCACCCCAGAAATCCTACCTCAAGAATTTATCTTACATCTGTCTTTTTCTCACTACTGACATAGCCACCATCTTAGTTCAAACCCTCATCATCTCTCTCACTTGAACTGTTGTGATAACCTGCTAATTGATTTCTCTATCTCCAGGGTTTCTCCCTGTACACTGCAGTAATAGGTAATGCACAAACATGAATAGTTATACTATACAATACTACATGGTAAATGCATAGAGAAATGTATTTAAAAGTTTATGTGACTTTTAAGAGAAGAGATTTTTTCTTTGCTGAGGCAATTGGGGTTAAGTGACTTGCCCAGGGTCACACAACTAGAAACTGTGAGTTTCTGTCTGAGGCTAGGTTTGAACTCAGGTTCTCTTGACTTCAGTGCTGGTGCTCTTTCCACTGCACCATCTAGCTGTTCCAAGGTCTTTTCTTTAAGGTAGATTAAAGAAAGGTTTCTTGGAAGAGAATCTGAAGTTTGACTTTAAAAAAAAAAAAGGTTGAAAGTCAAAAGATAAAAAGATAGAGACACAGGGAACAATGAAAGCAAAATCAAGGTAAAGGGAGAAAGCAGTGCATATTCGGAGGAAAGCATAATACATTTGGAGGGGAATATAGAGTGAGTGGAAGAAAGTAATACAAAATAAGGAAAGATAGGTTTTATTAAATCATGAAGGGCCTTGAATACCAGTCTAATAAGTTTGAATCTTACTAGTTTGAAAGCAGAGAGCCAATCACCAAAGGGTTATTTTTTAGCAGAGTGACTTGGGCAAAGGTATTCAGAGTGTGAAGAGCATAGTTGAAAAGCATAGATAGTGAATGTACTCTCTTTTTTTAGAATACATGCTTCTCCTTACCTATATGTTTCAGAATTCTTATCTTCCTTCAAGATTCAGCTCAGCTCCTACTTCTGTGAAAACCCCGCCCTAATCTGCAAAATCCTTAAAACTCTCTTCCTCCTCAATTATTTTGGATGCTTTTGTTTTTGTTTTTGGTTTTTTTTTTTTTGTTGTTGTTGTTTTTATCTATTACATATGTAGCCTCTCAGTAGAATACAAGTCCCTTGAGGGCAGGGACTTTTTCTATATTTCTCTTTGAATCTCTAGCTCTTAGATAACTACCCTGCACACAGTAGATGCTTAATAAATGCTTGTTTCTGAGATTTTCCAAGTAAATCATCATAGTGTCTGCAAAAAAGATAGTTTTATCTCCTCATTTCCTATCCTGATTCTATTTCTTTTTCTTTTCTTAGTGCCATTGCTAGGATTTCCAGTAAAACAGTGAATAACACTAATGACAGTGGGCATATTTATTTCTCAGATGGTTTTAATTTAACTTGGCTCAGTCAATAACTTAGCAATTTCTTTGTTCTGCTTGTTCCTAATAAGAGGTCTTCCATCCTCTGCTTGAAGACCAGCAGTGATATGGAATTCACTGTTTTCCATGGCTATTCGTTTTATTGCTGGGTGACACTGAAGGTTTTCCTTCTAGCAATCTATACTTAGATGACACTATTTCAATAAAATGTTTTTGACCTTTCAAAATGTTTTTTTATGCCCTCACTTAATCCTCACAAAACTCCTAAAGAGAGTCAGGATAAAGATTGTTAGCCCCATTTTAAGGATGAGAAAAACAGAGTCCTGGGATGGTGAGAAATTATTTTACCAGGGTCATTGAGTTGCTTTCATTCAGCAACTCAACGAAAGATCCTGATTTACCATCCAAGTCAACTAGTTTTGTCTTCTATTTGAGTTATTTATTTCCTTATGCTTAAAGGATTATAATTTAGAACAGAGCAGTATTTGAATTGGGAATACAAGAGGGTCAAACAATAAGCAAAGAGGCAAAAGGAATATCAAAGGGATAGATAATGATATGATGCAACAAGAACTTATTAAAACACCTGCTATGTGATAAGATCTGTGCAAAGCAATGGAGATACAAAATCAAAAGTGAAACAACTCTGTTCTCAAAAAGCTTATGTACGATTGCCCCTGGAATAGAATGAATGAATTTCTAAATGAATGCTTAATAAATGTTTGAAATATAGAATTTCACTGAAAGAAGTTTTTATGGTTCACTTGTTTTAGGCGTGTCCAATTCTTTATGACCCCATTTGGGATTTTCTTAGTGAAGATACTGGAGTGATTTGCAATTTTCTTGTCTAATTTATTTTACAGATGAATAATCGAGGCAACCAGGATAAAGTGATTTGTCCAGGATCACAGAACTAGTAAAGTTTCTGAGACCAGATTTGATCTCAGGAAAATGAACGTTCTGACTCCCATAATACTTTATTCTGGGACTTTATTCATTGTTCTATCTAGCTGCCACTAAAGCAGTGCCATGTCTTATTCTTTTCTATACCCCAAAACCTGATACAATCAGCATATTTTTATATTTTATATATATATATTTTATATATGCTTATTAGATGATATTGTATTAAATCCAGAGATTATAGTTTATTTACTGCTATATGCCTATTCTCTTATATAATAAGTACACAATGGATTATTGAATTGGATTAGATCAACTAGAAGGTCTTACTCTCCTTTGTGTCTCCAACAATCGAGTTGAATTAGACAAAATTTAGTTAAAAAACAGGGATCTTTATTTATTTCTTTGTCTCAAAATATAATACTTTGCCCTTTGGAGGAATGGAATAAATTTTCTTTAATGAGTGAAATACTTCTCCCTCATGTGCTAAATTTGTCATCAGATACCAGAACTTCTGGCCACAGTGATAAGTTAAATTATTTTAAAAATCCCATTTCAACTAGCTTCTAATCCCATTTGGCAAGCTCTAGCAGGGATTTCCCATGTCTAATTGCCTGCTGACCTTTCATGGAAGAGAGGCAGTTAGTTTGGAGTTTCCTCCCATCATGCTTCTACCTTGATGAAACCTCAAATCGCCCAGCCTCTAAAACAAATTCAATAATCATGGTTGGGGGAAGATAAAAAAGTTCATTGGCTAATACACAGACATAGATGGAGGGAATATTACCCCAATCTCACACTCAGTCCCCCATTAATAGTCTTATGGGACCATGTCTAAGTTTTCTGAAGTGGAGCTTATAAGAAGGGTACCAACTCAGAATCCCCAGTACTCACAGAACTTCTTGACTTCCCTAGAGGGATACCTATGCAATGTCAAGGTATACAGAAAAAAAAAAAAAAAAACTAAATTCAAAGTTGGAGACTCAGGTTAAACCATGACCACAGGTAAGCTATTTAGACTCTCAGATCCTGTTTTTTCACCCACAAAATGGGGATCACCAGGCTCATGGCACCCAATTCACCAGGTTATAAATTGTGTGATCCAAATGGAGTCATTCCTCCTCTTTGAGTCATAGTTTCTCATTCGATTAAATTTCATAAACATCTGTGAATGGTCTTTTGTGCTAAATTCTGGATAAAAGATTTTTAAAATCAGAATCATTTCCTGAAAGGAACATATATTCTATCAAGAAGGTATGTCATGCACATATATATTTATTTACATATATGCCTAATACAAGACAAAATGTGATGGGTGGCAAAGGAGAGGTGCTAAAGATTTTCTATAGAAAATCTTTTATTAAGGAGTAAACATATTTAACTGGGGAAGCTAGGGAGGGCTTCAAAGAGGAGATAGCATGGGTCTACCTTAAAGGAAGAGTAGGATTTCCAAAAGGTGGAGATGAGAAAGCGTTACATTCTAGACATGGCAACTACATTATGTAAATATGCAAAAGTAGGAGAAGACATCCTAAGTTCAGGGAAGATTTAGTGGTCTGGTTTGACTGTAATATAAGTTCTATAAAGAGAAGCAATAAGAAATAATTTGCAAATGGTCCTAAACACTCATCAATTCAAGAGTTTCCCCCAAAGATAAAGCTTGAAATCCATTCATGCTTTCTCATCCTGAGTCACCTTTGTGGATGAACTCCTTTAAATTCACCACTAGCTGGAGGCCTTCCTTGATTTCTCTTGGCATTGGAAAGGTGCCAATAGAATATTCTAGATTCTCATTTATCATTTCTCATCCTTACCAGAGGAACCATCCCATCTTTTCCTCAGATCCTACAGTTCCTTAATGAAGTCTTTTATTCTAATTCTTCGGAATTCCTCATTACTTATTTGCCCATTCACACCCACCATTTGTTTCTCCATTGATCTCTATAGGACACTCATTTTTCATTCTTCAGAGAGAGTAGCATTCCATGCCCTATCACAGTATTGTAACATTGATAGAATTTTAGCTTTAAAAAGATGGGTCTTTTCTTTCATGGGAAGGTTTGGATCAATAACGGAGTTTTGCAAATTCCCAAAAGTAATCTAGGCCATTTTCCTCCTTCTTGTTCAATTTGAAGCCCAACTCATTGTCTATTTGTACTACCTGTACCAGATATATGTATTGATAGATGAGCTGTGTAGGGTAATGGATGCATTAGTAGAAAACAAAGAGGGTTTTATGAGCATTATTCAACAATAGGTCATATTGTTACCATTTCAAATTAACTGCAAGATATAGAAAGTATAAAATCACATTGTGGTTTTATTTGTTCATTATGAAAAGCGTTTGATTCTGTAAGAACAAAATCACCTTATAAGCTTTTTTATTACAGGTGAATCCCATATATACATCAAAATTATTCAATAGTCCTTGGAATGAATAACAATTCATTATAACAAAAATAATATTGTTCAATGGTCTTTTGATTATATTAGCCAAGGCATAGAACAAGTAGATATATATTTGTTAGGGCATTCACCATGGGATAAAAGTAGATTCAGCATATAGTCCAAATTAAAGAGGGATTCCCTACAGATGATGAGGTGCTACATATCTGTTTGGGATTAATATCATACTAATTTCATTGAAGCTCAGAACCAATTATAGTATCTCTGGACAGAAATCTATAATGATTCATAGGGGATGGTCTACACAGGAAAGATCATGTGGATGAAGAATGACATGTAAGTCTAAGGAAGTATAGATTGGAGAGATAGCATGGCCTAAAATCAGAGTAAAAAAAGACCTGGATTTAAGTTCCACTTCTGACACATATTGGCTGTGTGACCTTGAATCTGTCACTTAAAGTCCCTGTCCCTAGTCTTGAAAGTAAAAACCCATCTTTGTAATACTAAAAATTGATCAATATTATAGTATTGTAATAGAACATAGGATACTATTCAGTTTGGAGACTTAAAATGAATATCACAGAATGGTGAGTGGAGAGGCATATGGTGGTTGAGAATAGGCTACAATAAATAAATAATGAGAAACTCCAAAGAATGGGAGTGGATCTGTAGGATATGGATAAGGTACACTAGTCACATGCAAAGATAGGAAATGATAAGTGAGCACCTGGAATCCACAGGAACCTTTCTAATGCTTAAAATGAGCAAATATTTCTATTGAGTACATAATGAACACAGCAGTCCCTGAAGAGATCAAGTGATTTGCTCAAAACTAAAAGCAAGCTAATGCTGAAACATACACTCAAGTCCTCCCATAACACAAAGGATGAGATTGCCAGGTGAAAGAGAGGGAGCTAAAAAGATAAGACAAATGGCCTCAAGCCCAAGCCAAAATAGCATGGAGACATTACTTCATTTCTTAGGGTAAGAGGACATTTCATTACTTGCATATATGAACATGTAAGTGACTACAACTGCATGGAATTCTAAATGCACTTGGAAGAGAAAATCTCTAAAGAAGCAAATGCTGAATTGCCTACAAGTTAAATATGGAACAGGAGCTTAGAAAGCTGCAATATAAAAAAGAAAAGGTAAAAACCAATTTCATAACAGAGCTCCAGGCCATAGTTTGGAAAGAAAACCAATATGTGGTGACATATAATAATCATAGCAATACCTTCCATTTACTTCACACCTGGCTTTGGAAAAGCTCAATCGGGTTCATATTCTTTATTTCATTTATTCTAATGTTCTCTGACCAGGAATCAACAAGGAATTTTGATTTTATATTGGATTTACATATCTGAACTAGACGGGCCTTTAGAATATGGAATTCCCAACTACAAGGCACCTTATACTATAGAATGTTTGTCAAAGGGGGGAAAGATTTTATAGATCATTTAGTCCCAAACTGAAATTTTATAGAGGAGGAAATAAAGGCCAGGAAAAGCAAAGGGACTTGCCCATCATACAGCAACATAGTAGCAGAGGTAGGACTAGTACATGACTCAGTTTCTTCTAAATCCAGTTATTATTGTCATACTGCCATAATAGTTTTCTAGATGTAGCTTAGCAATCTAAAAATTTGCAGTTAATTATAAGGAACACTGCAGACAATGCAGACTTGATCTTGGGACATCCACAATTTACTCTTTTTAAAATATAATTTTTCTAATTATATGTAAAAAATTTCAACATTATTTTTTAAAATTTTGATTTCCAAATATTTGCTCTCCTGCTTCTTTCACCTCCCCTTCATTAAAAAGACAAGCAATCTGATATAGATTATAAACATGCAGTTATACAAAACATTTCTATATTAGTTGTATTGTGAGAAAAAAATAGAACCCTCACCCCCCCCCAAAAAAAAAAGACAATGTATGATTGTTGTTTTTTTTAAGTATGCTTCAATCTGAATTCAGACTTCATCATTTCTTTCTCTGGAAGTAGATAGCGTTTTTCATCATGAGTCCTTCAGAAGTGTTTTATATCATCGTATTGCTGAGAATAGCTAAGTCATTGATAGTTGATTTCTGCACAATACTTCTGTTACAGTATACAATGTTCTGATTCTGCTCATTTCACTTTTAATGACTTTCCAGGTTTTTCTGAATATCCTGAGCATCATTCTTTTTTTATATAAATGATAGCTCTTTTATTTTCAAAATATATTCAAAGACAATTTTCAACATTCACTCTTGTGTTTTGAAACACCTTCTGTTTCAAATTTTTCTCCCTTCCTTCTCCCCATCCCCTCCCTAAACAAGTAACCAATATATGTTAAACATATGCAATTTTTCTATATATATATATATATATATACATATATATATATATACATATATATATTTCTACATTTATCATGCTACACAAGAAAAATCAGATAAAAAGGGAAAAATAAGAAAGAAAACAAAAAGCAAGCAAACAACAACAAAAAGGTGAAAATACTATGTTGTGATCCACATTCAGTTGCCATAGTCTTTTTTATGGATGTAGATGGCTCTCTCCATCACAAGTCTATTGTAATTGGCCCAAATCACCTCACTGTTGAAAAAAAAGATATAACCATCAGAACTGATCATCATATAATCTTGTTGTTGCTGTGTACAATGTTCTCTTGGTTCTACTCACTTCACTTAGCATCAATTCATGTAAGTTTCTCCTTTCTGAAATCATCCTGCTGATCATTTCTTATAGAATAATAATATTCCATAATATTCACATATCATAACTTAATCATTCCTCAACTGATGGACATCCACTCAGTTTCCAGTTCCTTGCCACTATAAAAAGAGCTGCTACAAACATTTTTGCAGTGCAGGTCTTTTTCCCTTTTTTATGATCTCTTTGGGATAGAGACCAAGAAGAGACATTGCTGGATCAAAGAGTATGCCCTCTGGGCATAGTTCCAAATTGTCCTCCAGAATCATTGGATCAATTCACAACTCCATCAATAATGTGTTAGTGTTCCAGTTTTCCCACATCCCCTCCAACATTCTTCATTATCTTTTCCTATCATCTTAACCATTCTGAGGGGTGTGTAGTGGTACTTCAGAGCTGTCATAATTTTCTCATCAATAGTGAGTTAAAACATTTTTCATATGATTACAGATGGTTTTAATTTCTTTATTTGAAAAAAGTCTGTTTATATCCTTTGACCATTTATCAAATGGAGAATGGCTTGTTATAAATTTGAATCAATTATATATTTTAGAAATGAGGTCTTTCATTTCCAAAATATATAGAGAATGGACTCTAATTTATAAGAAATCAAGCCATTCTCCAACTGATAAATGGCCAAAGGATATGAACAGACAATTTCCAGATGAAGAAATTGAAACTATTTCTAGTCATATGAAAAGGTGTTCCAATTCATTATTGATCAGAGAGATACAAATTAAGACAACTCTGAGATACCACTACATACCTCTCAGATTGGCTAAGATGACAGGAAAAGATAATGAATGAAGAATGTTGGAGGGGATGTGGGAAAACTAATACATTGTTGATGGAGTTGTGAATGGATCCAACCATTCTGGAGAGCGATTTGGAACTATATTCAAAGTTATTAAACTGTGCATACCCTTTGATCCAGCAGTGTCACTACTGGGCTTATATCCCAAAAAGATATTAAAGAAGGGAGAAGGACCTGTATGTGCAAAAATGTTTGTGGCAGCCCTTTTTGTAGTGGCAAGAAACTGGAAATTGAATGGATGCCCATCAATTGGAGAGTAGCTGAATAAATTGTGGTATATGAATGTTATGGAATATTATTGTTCTATAAGAAATGACAAGCAGGATGAATACAGAGAGGTTTGGAGAGACTTACATGAACTGATGCTAAGTGAAATGAGCACAACCAGGAGATCATTACACACTTCAACAACCATACTATATGAAGATCAATTCTGATGGACATGGCTCTCTTCAACAATAAGAGGATCCAAATCAGTTCCAATTGATCAGTAATGAATAGAACCAGCTACACCCAGCAAAAGAACACTGGGGAATGAGTATGGACCACAACATAGAATTTCCACTCTTTCTGTTATTGTTTTCTTGCATTTTTTGTTTTTCTTCTTAGGTTATTTTTACCTTTTTTCTAAATCCAATTTTCTTGTGTAGCAAAATAACTATGTAAATATGTACACATATATTGTATTTAACATATACTTTAACACATTTAACATGTATGGGATTACCTGCCATCTAGGGGAAGGAGTGGAGGGAAGGAGGGGAAAAGTTGGAACAGAAGTTTTTGCAAAGGTCAGTGTTGAAAAATTACCCATGCATATGTTTTGTCAATGAAAAGCTATAATAAAAAAGAGTAGAATCTGAAAAAAAAAAAAAAAAAAGGAAAAAAAAATGAGGCCTTTATCAGAACCCTTGTATATAAAATTTTCCCCAATTTTCTACTCCTCCTCTAAACTTAGTTGCATTGGTTTTGTTTGTACAAAACCTGTTTCATTTAATATAATCAAAATTATCCATTTTGCATTTCATAATGTATTCTGGTTCTTCTTTGGCTATTAATTCCTTTCTTCTTCATAGATCTGAGAAGTTGACTATCCTTTGTTCTCCTAATTTGTTTATAGTGTCACTCTTTATGTCTAACTCATGAAGCCATTTTGAATTTATTTTGGTATAAGATGTTAGGTGTTGGACAATGCCTAGTTTCTGCCATACTGTTTTCCAATTTTCCCAACAATTTTTTGTCAAATAGTGAGTTTTTAATCCCAGAAGTTGGGGTCTTTAGGCTTATCAAACACTAGATTACTATAGTCATCAGCTATTGTGTCTTGTGAACCTAATCTATTCCAATGATCTACTACTCTATTTCTTAGCTAGTTATAAATGGTTTTGATGACTACTGTTTATAATATAATTTTAGTTCTGGTACAGCCAGGCCACATTTGTTTTCCTTTTTAAAAAATTATTATTAATTCCTATGAAATTCTTGACCTTGTATTCTTCCAGATGAACTTTGTTATTATTTTTTTCTGGCTCTGTAAAGTAATTGGCAGTTTGATTGGTATGGCATTGAATAAGTAAATCGATTTAGGTAGAATTGTCATTTTTATCATATTAGCTCGGCCTACCCATGAGCATTTGATATTCTTCTAATTGTTTAGATATTACTTTGTTTGCGTGGAAAGTGTTTTGTAATTGTGTTCACATAGTTCTTGACTTTGTCTTGGCAGGTAGATTTCCAAATATTGTATATTATCTACAGTTACTTTAAATGAAATTTTTCTTTGTATCTCTTGCTGCTGGACTTTGTTGGTAATATAGAAATGCTGATGATTTATGTGCACTTATTTTGTATTCTGTAACTTTGCTAAAGTTGTGAATTGTTTCTAATAGTTTTAGTTGATTTTCTAAGATAGATATACCATCATATCATTTGCAAAGAGTAATAATTTTGTTTCCTCATTACCTACTATAATTTCTTTAATCCCTTGTTCTTCTCTTATTACTTAACTCAGCATTCCTAATACAATATTGAATAGTAATGGTGAGAGTATGCAACATTGTTTCAACCCAATCTTATCGGGAATGCCTCTAGTTTATCCTTATTACATATGATGCTTGCTGATGGTTTTAAATAGTTATTGAGTATCATTTCTTATAGCACAATAGTATTCACAATCATATAATTCAACTAGTCTATTAATGAAAATTCCCTTAATTTTGAATTCTTTGTGACCACAAAATAGGTCCTTTTCTTTTTTAAAACCTCTTTGAGATACAGACTTAGTAAAGCTATTGTTGGATCAAAGAGTATGTACTGTTTTATAGCCCTTTGGGTATATTTAAAAATCATTCCCAGAATAGTTAAATAATTTCACAACTCCATCAACAATGCATTAGTTTCCCACTTTTCCAATTCCCCTTCCAAGAGTTGTTATTTCTTTTTCTCTCAAACTAACCAGGTAATTTGAGGTTTGATAGGTTTGAAATGGTACCTCAGAGCTATTTTAATTCTCATTTCTCTAATCAATAGTAACTCAGAGAATTTTTTCATATAACAATAATAGCTTTGATTTCCTCACCTGAAAACTGCCTAACTTTGACCATTTATAAGTTAGGGTAATGACTTTCATTCTTAGAATTTAACTCAGATGTCTCTGTATTTGAGAAATGATGCCTTTATCAGAGAAATTCATTGGAAACATTTTCCCAATTTTCTGTTTTTCTTTTATTCTTAGATGCATTTATTTGTGTAAAAATTATTTAAATTGGGGCAGCTAAGTGACACAGTGGATAGAGCACCAACCCTGAATTCAGGAGGACGTGAGTCCAAATCTGGTCTCAGACACTATACTTTCTAGCTGTATGACCCTGGACAAGTCACAACCCCAATTGCCTCAGAAAAAAAAAACTATTTAAATTAATGTAATCAAAATTATCCACTTTATATATTATAATGTTCATGGTTTTTTGGTCCTGAATTCTTCTTTTATCCGTAGATCTGACAGGTAAATTATTCCTTATTCCCCTAATTTGCTTATGAAATCACCCTTTATGTCTAAATCATGGACCCATTTTGAACTTATTTTAGTATATGATGTGAAACATTGATCTAGACCTAGTTTCTGCCAAATCTCTTTCTAATTTTCCTGGCAATTTTTGTCCAACAATGACTTCTTGTCCCAAAAGTCTGGATCATTGTGTATGTCAAATATTAGATAACTATGATCATTTAGTATTATGTCTTATATGCCTAACCTATTCCACTGATCCACTGTATTTCTTAAGCAATATCAAATTGTTTTGATGATTACTACTTTGTAATACAGTTTTAGATCTGATAGAGGTAAGGTACTTTCTTTTACATTTTTTTTATTTCCTTGATATCTTCACATTTTGTTCTTCCAATGAATTTTGCTAATATTTTTTCTTGATCTATAAAATAAAGTTTGGTTAGTTTGAGTGGTATGGCACTGAATAAGTAAATAATTTAAGTAGAATTCTTATTTTTATTATATTGGATTGGCCTATCCATAAGTAAATAATATTTTTTTCAACTGTTTAGATTTGATTTTATTTATGGGAAAAGCATTTTGTAGTTGTGCTCATATGATCCCTGAGTTTATCTAAACTCCCAAATATTCTATATTGCCTATTATTATTTTTAAATAGAATTTCTCTTTCTATCTCTATATGATGATAATGTATATGGGTTTATTTTATATTCTTCATCTTTCCTAAAGTCATTAATTATTTCAACTAGTTTTTAAATTGATTTTCTGGCATTCTCCAAGTATATTATCATACTGATCACTTTGGTTTCTCGTTGCCTATTCTAGTTCCTTTGATTTCTTTTCTTTGTTGTAGTTATTGAATAATAATAATATTGAATTATTGTATATAATTCAGTATATAATGTCAATATATATCAAATATAGTATATAATTCAATAATAATATTGAATAATAGTGATGTTAATAGGCAATCTTTCTTCACCTCTGATCTTGGTAAGGTTTCTAGCTTATTCTCATTACAGATAATGCTTATATTTTGGATTTACAGAGATACTACTTATCATTTTAAGGAAAGCACCATTTATTCCTGTGCTTTCTACTGTTTTTAATATGAATGTGTTGTATTTTACAAAAAGCTTTTTTGCATCTATTGAGATAATTATGTGATTTTTATTGGTTTAGTTATTGGTGTGGTTAATTATGCTGTTAGTTTTCCTATATTGAACCAGCCCTGCTTTCCTAATATAATTCCCACTAGGTCATATTATATGATCTTTGTGAAATATTGCTGTAACATCATTGTTGATAGTTTATTTTTAATTTTTGCGTCAATATTCACTAGAGAAATTGGTCTATAATTTTCTCTCTCCATTTTTAGTATTCTTGATTTAAGTATCAACACCATATTTGTGTCATAAAAGAAACTTAGCAGGACTTATTCATCACATATTTCTCCATATAGTTTATATAGTATTGGAACTAATTATTCTTTAAATGTTTGAGAGAATTGACTTGTGAAACCATCTGATTTTACTGAATTTTTTTCTTAAGGAGCTCACTGATGATTTTTTCTATTTCTTTTTCTAAGGTAGAAGGAAATAACATATTTAAAGTTATGTTAATCTAGGCAATTTTTATTTTTTGTAAATATTCTGCCATTTTATTTAGATTGTTAGATTTATGAGCATATAATTGAGCAAAGTAGCTGTTAATAATTTCTTTGATTTCATCTTCATTAGTGGTGAATTTATCCTTTTCATCTTTGATTGTAGGAATTTGGTTTTCTTCTTTCTTTTTTTATTAAATGAACCATTGGTTTATCTATTTTATTGGCTTTCCCCCCCATAAAACCAGTTCCTAAAGGTGTAGAGGGTATTTAATGAAGATTTAAACCTATGGTGTAAGGACTTGTAAACGCTTTTCAAAGACTACTCATCCAATTTTAATGTCCATCTTTACCTAATTCTCATCTGTGGTTTCAAAAAGCTGTAGCATGCTCAGAAGCTACACCACAGTAAAAACCATTTTGGTAAACAGGCTAAACCAATTGGAGGGCAACCAAAAGGCCTCAAATCCATCATTAAACTAGGGAGATTTGTATTCCAAGCATGTGAAGGCTTCCCCTGGCTGAATGGGTAAACGAGAACAATTTGTTCCAATATCCACAAAAAAAGCTGAATATGAAGTCTTGAGTCTAAAACTTAGTCAGTCATCAAAAACATCAAGATCATTCATTTCATCCTAAACTATTGTCAGTCATCTTTACTTTTGTCTTGCCGCTGGACTTCACTAAATCTGGGGGAGATAGTGAAGCTGACTTTATGCAATTGTGCTCATTTAAATCCAGTTCACACATAAACCTTACCTTTCTCTTGGTATGTCTCTCTATTAAAAATGTTGTAGAATTCTTGTTTTTAATCCACTTCTGTCTTATGGGTAAGTTTATCCCATTCACATTCAAGTTCTGCTATTCTCTTTCTGTCTCTTTGTCTGTCTCTGTGTCTCTGTCTCTCCGTCTTTCTGACTCTCTGTTTCTCTCTCTCTCTCTCTCTCTCTCTCTCTCTCTCTCTCTCTCTCTCTCTCTCTCTCTCTGTGTGTGTGTGTCTCTGTCTCTGTCTCTGTCTCCCCTCCCCTTTTTCTCCTTCCTTCCCTCCCTCCTCCTTTCCACTCTCTCTCTTTTTCTCTCTCTGTTTCTCTGTTTCTTTCTGTCTCTACTGTCTCTCCCTCTGCTTCTGTTGCCCTCCCTCCATCTCCTCTTTTTCCCTCCATCCCTTTTCAAGGGGACCTGTATTCTTTTGACCATTGTTTCTCTCTTCTATCATCTCCCTTCCCTTTTATCAGCCCCCCTGTGAAGACCGAGTTAGTACCCTGGATACTTTAGAATCAGCCAGAGTCAGGATAAGCAAAAATGCCTGGTCTTAAGAGTAGAAGTGAATTGGATCAATGCAGGATCTGCACGACCTCTCCTCTCTTTTTCTACCACCCATGGTGACTCTGTCTTGTCTTATTCTACCACCTAATCCTCCCCACAATTCTCTATATACACCAAAAGATTGAACCAGTACAAAATAGTGGGAAGGGCCATTTTCCAAGCATATGCTATTGCCCAATCAGTAAATAACCTTAAGCGCTTGGTTGTCCAACCTCATTGCATCAACTCAGTTTCAGCCCTTTACACTCTTTTTCCACTCCTACTTTCCTGTAGAATAAGATAAATTTCAATTAAACAATTGAAAGTGGAGAGTTTAGAACTTACACATGAAAGAGTCTATTCCACTCCCTCTCATTTTGCCCTTTAGTGTAAAAGTTTTTTTTACCCTTTTATGTGCAGTAATTTACCCCATTCTACTTCTCCCTTTCCCCTTCTAGTGCATCCTTTTTTTATTTGAGGTGAAGTATTATCACATTATATTCAATTTACATTCATGCCCCCTATCTATGTAGAATTCTTCTAACTGCCCTAATAATGATAAATTTCTGAAAAGTTATAAATATCATCTTTCCATATAAGATTGTAAACCGTTTAACCTTATCGAATCCCTTATAATTTCTCTTTCCTGTTTATTTCTTTGCTTCTCTTGAGTCTTATATTTGAAAGTCAGATTTTCTATTCAGCTCGATCTTTTCATCAGAAATGCTTTAAAGTCCTCAATTTCATTAAATATCCATTTTTCCCTGGAGGATTATATTTTGAATATAATCAGTTTTTCTCTGTGATTTTTTTATTGTAATCTTAGCCCCTTTGCCATCCAGAATATTATATTTCCAGTCCTCTACTCCTTTAATAGAAAAGCTGCTATATCTTGCATTATCCTGACTGTGGCTCTATGATATTTAATTATTTCTTTCTGGATGCTTGCAATATTTTCTCCTTGACCTGAGAACTTTGAAATCTGGCTATAATATTTCTGGAATTGTCATCTTGGGGCCTCTTTCAGTAAGTAATCAATGAATTCTTTCAATTTCTATTTTATCTTCTGGTTCTAGAATGTCAGGATAGGTGTTTTTTTATTTTTTTGGTTTTTTTTAAATTTCTTCAAATAAGATGTCTAGTCTTTTTTATAATGGCTTTCAGGTAGTCCAGTAATTCTTAAATTATATCTCCTTAATCTATTTTCCAGGTCACTTTTTCCCAGTATGATAGTTCACATTTTCTTCTATTATTTTTCATTCTTTTGACTTTATTTTATTGTTTCTTGATGTATAAAGGAGTCATCCTAATTTTTAAGTAATTATTTTCTTCATTGGGTTTTTGTACCTCATTTTACCTTTGTCCAATTTTGCTTTTTAGCAAGTTCTCTTCAATAAATTCTGTGCCTCTTTTACCATGTTGCATATTCTTTTTGAGGTACTATTTTCTCCAGTATTTTTTGGTTCCTTCTTTGCCAAGGTGTTTCATTACTCTCACTTATTTCCCCAATTTTTTCTCTGCCTTATATTTGATTTTTAAAATCCTTTTTGAGCTTTCCAGGGACTAAGACCAATTTACACTTTTTTGAAGATTTACATATAACTGCTTTAATTCCATTGTCTTCATATGAGTTTGTATTTTGATCTTCCCTGTCACCATAGTAATTCATATTTTCAGCCTATTTCTTGACTTTTAACTTTATATTAGAGATATGTTCAGCTTCTGGAGTGGAAGGGGCACTATGCCAATCTTCAGGTTTTTCATACTGCTCTTTTCAGAACTAGTTCTGGGATTCTATAAGTTTTCAGTTTTTTTTAAGATGGCATGATCTAAGGCAAAGTGTGGTCATTGTACTTCTGGCCTATACTCTAGTCTGTGAATGATAACAAGCACTTTTTTCTGCCCTGGAACAGTGACTAGGTTTCATCTCTGGCTAATAATCTTCTTCACCCTGCGACTGCATGTCATACTCTGTCCTGTAAGGTAGGCTACAATCTATATTTTTTGCACTATGTTCACACAATTTTCCTTCCTTGTCTGTTCATTGTCCATTCTGGACAGTTTTAGGGAAATGGTCTCTAGGGTCCCTCCCTCAAGATGATTTGTATTTTAAGTCCCTTCTAGCACTGAAAAATTCATCACCTTTTCCACTAAAATCTTGCCTTTTACAAGAAGTCTTCTCTACTCTTCTTAATTCCAGTATTTTCTGGGGTTTTTTTTACTTCCTATTTATCTTATATATAGTTTGTTTTGTATACATTTATTTGTATCTTATCACTTCCATTAGACTATAAAATCTTTGAGAACAGGAGCTATCTTTTGTCTCTTTTTGTAAACCCAGCACTTAGCACAGTGCCTGGCATAAAGAAGGCAGTTAATGAATATTTATTGATTTGAATTATATATCAGCAAGCTGCTCAGGTAGGTTTGAGGATAAGGTAGAAAGTCATCCTGCACAATTACTCCCTAGCCATATAACTCTGTATAACCCACCGAAGGTTTTTAAGCCTCACTCTAGAAATCTATAAAGTAGAGATCATTATGCTTTCATAACCTATCTAATTAACCTAATTTATTAAAAGAAAAGCAATTTAATTTTAACATATTTAAGATGCATTGGACTACCTGCCATCTAGGGAAGGAGGTGGGGGGAAGGAAGGGATAATTTGGAACAGAAGGCTTTGCAAGGGTCAATGCTGAAAAATTACCCATGCATATGTTTTGTAAATAAAAAGCTTTAAAAAAAGAAGAAAAGCAATTTAAAATGAGTTTAAATCCCTATAAAAATCTAAATATGCACTATTTTCCATGTCCTAAAAGACAAAGACTTGGATGAATGTCCATCATTGCCCATAATATGGTCCTTCCTAAAGCAATAATTCTATAAGAACAACCAGCAAGAATTTTTTTGATTGCTAGTGATTGGAGTTGGTTGCTCTGCTTCAGTGAGGCAGGTTATTGCTGAATAAAACATGGTTGTCTCCATAGTTAAATCTCCCCATTCACACCTTTAGAACCTCATCCCTTACTGACTGGCTGGTTATAAGAATGCATATATTTCCCTCAGAATCTTCCCATTTGAATTTAGAAAACGGATGCCATACTTTGTACACTTGTTTGTGAAATTAATATCACTCAATAGGAGACTATTGTGTCTATCAATCTGTACTACAAAGTGCAGGCAAACTAGGTGGTTAGTTTTGATATGCTCATTAAGGGGTATCTAACACCCAATGAGAAAATACCACAGGAGAATGCTAATTTAGTTCCTGAATAAGTGCAATTTCCAGGGGGAAAGTAAGAGCATCTCAGAACTAGTGGTTTGGCTCTACTTTACAAGGCCAATAGTGATGGAGGAATGAAGATAGGAGGGAAGGAAGGTTTGAGATTTACACACCCCATCCATTCTCCCAAGCTGCCCCACAAGATCTTGTCTTGCTTCTGTCACAGACAGCCTTAAGATTGCCTCCTTTTAAATTGCTCTCAAGGGGCCTACTCTCTTGGGAAGAACTGACAAAGGACTTAATTTCATAGGCACTTACTATAACCTGAACATAGCCTGACTTGCTGCTAAGGAATGATTTGAAAATAAAATGTCTGGCATGAAGTATATACAAATCCTTAGGGAGAGCTAGATAATAATATAGTTCCCAAGTCTATAACATTTAAAGTTTACAAAATATTTTTCTCATTATAACCAAATGGTAGGTAGTGCACATATGATTTTTTCCTATTTTAAGGATGTGTTAACTAAGACTTGGAGAGAAATACTTTACTCAGAGTCATATCATACTTAGTCTTCATATTCCATTCAATCATCCACTGAGTTCATCATGAAATCTTCCTGCCACTATTATTATGATTTTTCCCCACCTAAATCAGCATCCTCTGCATGAGACTTCCAGGTTCTATATGACCAGTCACTGAATATATCAGTCTTCCCAATTTCTGATCTACTGCTGTGGGGTCTAACTATTTTCATTGCATAGAGAATGAGAGCAAACTCACCTAGCTTACTACATTTAGCTAACTTCAGACCCCAAACTAAACAATGCTTCCATTCAGCAATCTATCTTATCATTTGTCTTCCACTGCAAGTGTACGTCCTCCCACTACCTCTCCTTTTTTACTTCTTCTACTGGATATAGTAGTCAAATCAATAAATAACACAATTGATTTGGGAATGTCAATTGACTACCCCATGAGTCAATCAACCATGCCTGTAACTCTTCAGACACTCCCTTATTCAACCACCATTCCCTTTATATGTTTTCTCCTTCAATTAGAACTTAAGCCCATTGAGAGCAGAAACTCTCCCTTTTCATATTCTATCCACAGCACTTGTAGTATTGTCTAACACTAGGTAGTACTTAAATGTTTTTCAGCAGCTAGGTGGTACAATGGATAGAGCATTGGGCCTAGAGTCAGGAAAATTCTTCTTCCCAAATTCAAATGCACCTTCAGATATTTATTAACCATGTGATCCTGAGCAAGTCACCTCACCCTATTTCACTCAGTTTCCTTACCTGTAAAGTAAACTGAAGAAGTAAATGGTAAACTGCTCCAGTATCTCTACCAAGAAAATCCCAATAGGGTCATGAAGAGTCAGATATGACTGAACTAGGACAAATGTTTTTTTCATTTGTTTTTTACATAACTGGCTCCAACAAGTAGATTAGGCCATGTTCTGCTTTTATACCCCATATCTACCCAGTGATGGAGCTGAGACAAAACCCTACGTCTCCTGAATTTAAATCTAATACATAATGGTGTTTTACATAAGCCAGGTATACTGGATACAGGATCTTAATGTCCCTTCCCACACACCCTCACAGTGTTCAGATTGCACTCTTCTATTCACTCAAGTACCTACCAGATTCAGTGCTTACCAGATTTCCAGTGACTAAAGCTATAACCTCACTGACAGAAAATCCACTGAACTAGAGCTCAAGCAGGAGTCAGGAAATCAGTATTCCATTACCCACTCCACCACTGATTTTTATTAATTTATCTAACAAATGTCTATTTTATATAAAGCTTATACAAGGCCATGTATAAGACACCAAGAAGGAAAGAAAGATTATTAAAACATAGTCCTCATTACAAAGAACTTGCATTCTATTAGAAAAGATAAGAAATGGAAGCACATATTGAATGAACGTCCATCATTTTGGGAATGGCTGAATGAGTTATGGCATATGAATGTAATGGAATATTATTGTTCTACAAGAAAATGATGAACAGGTTGATTCCAGAAAAACCTGGAAAGAATTGATGCTAAGTGAAGTGAGTAGAACCAAGACAACATTATACAAAGCAACAACAACATTATGAAATAATCAACTATGATGGGCTTGGCTCTTTTCAATAATGAAATGATTCAAGGCAATTCTAATAGACTTTTGATGGAAAAAGCCATCTGCATTCAAGAGAGAAGCTTGTGGAAATTGAATGTGGATCACAATATGTATTTTCATCTTTGTTGTTGCTGTTATTGTTGTTTGTTTGCTTGGGTTTTTTCTCATTTTTGGTCTCATTTCTTGCACAAGATAAATATAAATATAAAAAATGTGTTCAGAGGAATTACACATGTTTTATTTATATTAGATTATTTGTTGTCTAAGAGAGGGAAGATGGAGGGAGAAGAATTTGGAACACAAGATTTTGGAGGGGCAAGTACTGAAAACTATCTTTGCATGTATTTTGAAAAATAAAAAGCTATTATTATTTTTAAAAATACCAAAAGGGAAAAAAGAAATGGAAGCACATAATTCTAATTCCAAAAAGAAGTAGAAGTCTTAGAGACTGAGGGATTGGACCCAAATCCCAACTTTGCTACTAATTAACTTTAAGATATTGAACCAGTTATTTAACTATTTTAAGTGTCAATTCCCTTTCAATAAGATAAAGAGCCTGAATTAATCTAACCCTGAGGCTTGCTACCTGTGGGAAATTGAGCACTTCTTCTTTGGCCTCAGGTTCCACATTTATACAACGAGGGAAGGCGTGGCTTAGATGATTTCCAAGATCCTTTCCGGTTCTATATCTACAATCCTTAAGACCACTCAAAGAACATGATAAATGCAATAAGATATGATGAATGTGATAAAAATGTGATAAATTCAATAAGAAAGGTGAAAATCAGGTGATATAGGAGCCTAGAAATGAAAACTATAACTTGGTTGGGGATGAAATCAGAGATGGTTTCATAAAAGTTGTAACATTTAAGCTAGGGAGTATAGACCTCTATGGAGGATAAGAAAAAGTAGGGCATTCTGGGTGGAGGGAATAGTAGAGCCAAAGGACAGAAAATTTACACACACACACAAACACACACACATGTATATATGTAGATAGGTAAGTAGATATGTTAAGAGAGAAAGAAACAGACACAGACAGAAAGAGAGACAGGAACAGAGATAGAGAAATATTTAGGAAAAGGCAAATAGAACAAATTTGGCTAAAATTTGGGTATGTGAAAGGAAACAAAACTCAATATAAAAAGGTAATCTTTGCTGTCCTCCCAGTATCTACAACAGTTCCTACACATAGTAAGCCCTCAAAAATGTGTTGAAATAAATAAAAATCAAGTGAGTAGAATTTACAAAAATAACTGACTTTAGATAGCAGACAGAAATCTGGACTTTTATACTATAGGAAATAAGCAATTGATAGATTTGTGTTGTTTTTTCAACAAACTATAATGTGATCATAACTATACACTAGTATAGCAGCATGTAAAAGATGGATTGGAAAAGGGAAAGACTAGAAAGAGAAAGACTAGTACAATAAACCAGATGTAAGAGTTTAAAGGTGGATAGAAATGGAGAAGGAAGAAATAGAAAAGAAGGGACTCATGAAGAGATGTAATATAGTTAACTCACATTAGCCAGAGAGACTTGCACTCTATGAAACATTTTGATAGCTGAGCAAAAGATGGACAGGAGGCAGGAGTGACTTGACAGGTAAACAATTCTGCCCCCCCCCCAGCTTCATTTTCTTTACTTGTAAAATGGGGGTAATAATAGCACCTATCTCATGGTTATTTTGAGGATCAAATGAGACAATCTATTAAAACATCTTATAGACCTTAAAGCATAATAAATGATATCTATTATTATCATTATTATTCACAGAAACTTAAAAAGACAGCATCAAAAACAAAGTTATGATCAGTAACAAATGCTGCTATGCTGTTAAGGAAGATGAAGCCTGAGGGAAAAATACTTGAATTGGTGACCAATGTCCAATAAATCACTGATGACCTTCCAAGAACACAATTTCAGAACTAAGGAAGCAAACCATATTGTAAAAGATTGAACAGTGATAAAGTAAAGTGAAGTGAAGATAACAGTACAAGACTCCCCATTTGTTTAACTTGCTGTATGATCTGTCCATCAAGGTATCATCAGAAATTGGAGATATGACTTGCTTCTAAGAGAAATTATGTTTCCTCTTTGAGTTTGAATTTACTCCTTTATAAAAAAAGGATTGAAATATTTATTATGCCTCCCCTTTGATGTATTATGAGGAGCAATGAATTAATGGGGGGGGAAGACTTTGAAAAATATGAAACCGAGTCACATAACTGGCAAGATATCTTGTCAAATTAGTCTCTTCAAACTTCCTAAAACCTTCAACTCCATCAAA
Organism: Sminthopsis crassicaudata; assembly: GCF_048593235.1. Classification (NCBI taxonomy): domain Eukaryota; kingdom Metazoa; phylum Chordata; class Mammalia; order Dasyuromorphia; family Dasyuridae; genus Sminthopsis; species Sminthopsis crassicaudata. Next base: position 400,785,374 of record NC_133618.1, on the reverse strand, counting down.
AAAAAAAAAGATGAAATTATCTACCAAGTGAGAAATAATTATAGCTAAACTCATAGGAAAAGTATACAAATTTTCTGACAGGATAAAACCCATTATAATCTAATACTGGAGAATTTTAATTCTTAGTTCATTCACTCAAGCACCCAAACCCCATGGCAGTGAGTACAAGCAAGCTAGAAGATTTGTGTCTGCAGCCCAGCACTAGTGTAGGAATCTTTCCTACAACAATGATTTACCTGAATATCCTAATGCTCTAGAGTCCATAAGAAATAGCAGATGTCAAATCTATCTAACTTCATATAAAGCAGGAGTTCCTAAGTAGAGAATTGTGTCCACTCAGAAGGAAAAGCGGCTAGAATCCAGCTGAGGTCAGCTGTCCTTCCAGGTGTTTTTCAGGATAGGGACCCAAGAAAACTCAAGAAAAATGAGGAAACTTTATAAACAATTATAAGGGGTTTGCTCACTAACAAAAGGGAAAATGACAAAATGAATGACAGGTAATATAAGAAAAATTGTTCAATATGTGTGTGTGTATACATATATATATATATATACATATATATATATACATATGTATATATATATATATAAAATATTGAAAGAAAAAATTCAATAAAAACCCAGCATATGAACAAATAAATTAAGAAATTAAGAAAGTAAGTTTTAAAAATACACAATGAAGTGAGTAAAATTTCAAAAGTAATACCAAGTTTTCTAAGAAGATGTAACAGGACAGAAGAGAATCAGAAATGGTCAAAGGATATGAACAGACAATTTTCAGATGAAGAAATTATCTTTACATATGTTTTGAAAATAAAAAAATTCAATTTAAGAAAAAGTAAGTCAATAATGCCTAAAGAAAGACAGAGTGCTATAAACTAACCCAGAAGACAATAACAAGAAACTATAGAACACTTTAAAAGAAAAATAAATTTCATAAAATTATATTAGGAATGACTATAAGTAAGAAATTAGCATTTTAATGAAGAATTTATTTAATATTTTATTTTTCCCCAGTGATATATAAAAACAATTTTCAATGTTCATTTTAAAAACTCCGAGTTCCAAATTTTTTCCTTCTTCCCTCCCTAACCCCACCACATTGAGAAAGTAAGTGATTTGATATAGGTTATATATGAGTAGTTATGAAAAACATTTTCATAATAATCATGTTGTGAAAGAAAACAGACAAAAACAATATCAAGAAAAATAAAGTTTATAAAGTATGCTCCAATCTGTCTTCAGATACTATAAATTCTTTCTCTATGTGTATATGGACAGTATTTTTCATAAGTCCTTCTGAGTTGTCTTTGATCAATATTCAATGAAAAAATTTTAAATACAAATAACAAATTAGGAAAAGTTGAATTCATTAAGGAGAATCTCTCTTAGTAAGGAGAAACATAGAGAAACAGAGGCAGATAAAGAGACAGAGAAATGGCAATAGACAGGGAGTGAATCAAAGATTTGGAATACAAAAATACTGAAGTAGAAGTTTGACAGAAAAGAAGCAGAAAATAATATGAAAAAAGAATACAAAAATTCTATATGAACCAAAGTTGCTGATCTAGAAGGCAAGGTGCACAGAGATAATTTAGGAATCATGGGTCCTCCAAAAGATAAGCCAAAAAACACTGAATATAATGGAAGAAATAATTCATGAAATCTCTCCAGAACTTCTGAAAAGATAAAAAGGCATAAATCCAGAGAACCATAGACATCTCCATGAAATTCTATATTTAAAACTCCAAAATAAATTTAAATTTAATAATTTTAAAAACAACAAATTTCATGAATGACCAAGAGAACAGTATTTTCCAAATAGGAAGGAAATATAACTTTGTTAATACTGAAATATTCTATAGTTATGAGAAATCACAGCACAATAAAAAGAGCATACCCAAAAAATTCTGAGTAGAATTTTATCTGTTATTTGAGAATATCATACATTGCCACTTCAAAATGTCTTGTGTCTAATGTATTGTTGGTGGACTTGTGAAACTATTCAACCATTTGGAAAGCAACTTGGAGCTATTCCCAAAAGGCTATAAAACTGTGCATTACTTTTGATCCAGAAATGCCATTACTGGATCTATATCCCATGGTAATCATAAAGAAGAGGAAAGGAAAGGATCCACATATGCAAATATGTTTGTAGCAGTTCTTTTTGTGATAGCAATCAATTGAGGAATGGCTAGACAAACTGAAATACATGTAGATAATGGAATATTATTGTTCTATAAAAATGATGAACAAGCTGATTGTAGAAAAATATGGAAATATTTACATGAACTGATGATGAGCAAAACAAGTAGAACTAGGGAGGCATTGTACACAATAACAGCAAGAATGTGCAGTGATCAACTATGAAAGGCTTGGTTCTTCTCAGTGGTCAATAATCCAAAGCTATCCCTATAGATTTTGGATAGAAAATGCCATCTGCATACAGAAAAAAATCTAAGGAGACGGAACATGATCAACAAATGCAATGTTCACTTCTTTTTATTGTTTTTTTTTTATCTTTTTTCCTTTTGCTCTGATTTTTCTCTCCCAATATGATTCATAAAGCAATGTGTATTAAAAAAATAAATAAACTTACAGCAAATAAAAAGACTATAAAACTTATTTTTAAAAAACTCTATAGTTCTTTCTCATTAAGCCTGATAAAATAAGTAAAAATTATTTCTTTAAAATAATATAAATAAAATAAAGATTATTTACAAATAAAAATGTCTTGTGTCAGAAATCTGTATTGATGCTTTTTTACATTACCAAAATTTTTCACAATATTCCTTTCCCCTATCCCAGGAATCCATTAGATATAACAAATAATACTTGAAAGGGAAAAAAAGAGAAAAATATCAGCAAAATGTAACAAAATATATAATAAATCTAAAAACATGTGCAACATACTACTCTCATAGATCTCCCATTTTTGCAAAGGAGAAGATTGCAGTCTCCTTATATCTATTCCTTGGAGCTATGATAAGTTCTTTGTAATTTTGCAACATTTATTTTTAGTTGAATTATGGATCTTTCTATTTACATTATTGTAATCATTGTGCTTATGTTCTTGGTTCTGCTTATTGCTCTGTTTCAGCTATATATATTTTCTCTGTATTCCTCAAATTCATTTTTTCTTATAGCACAGTAATATTCCATTATATTCATATGCCACCATTTATCTAGTCATCTAGTCATTTCTCACTATATAAACATCTACTTTGTTTCCAATTTTTTTATTACAAAAAAGTATAACTATAAATATTTTGGTGTTTATTCCTTTTAATAATTTTTGTTTCTATGCATAACCTCCTTGGCATATAAATCTAACATTGGAATCTTTGGGTCAAAGAAAATGACATTGCATACATTTTATTTTCATAATTTCAATTTTTTTTCCAAAATGATTGTATTGATTTCACAGTTCCTTCATCAATATACTAATGTGTCTATTTTCCCAACTACCATTCCAACATTGATTATTCCCTTTTATCATTTTTGCTTATTTTCAAGGTGTGAAGTGAAACCTCAAATTGTTTTATTTGTATTTTCTCTTATTATTTATGATTTAGACTTATTTCATATTGATGTTAATATTCTTTGATTTTTCTTTTTAGAACTGTTTGTTTCCAATCTTTTATCACTAATATGTTGGGGAATTACTTTTGGTCATATGTAATAGATATTTACATATAGATTTATGTATATTCATATAAGGTACTTGTTAAAATATTAAAGACTAAGCCTTTCATATTTCTATTCTCCATTTACCAACTTCTTTTTCTATTTCTCTTGCTGTTCTAGACCTTTTCTTTTTCCAAATGAATTTTTTTGTTATTTTATTTAGTTCTACAAGTATATTTTTGACAGATATTTTAATTGGCAAAGTATTAAACTAGTAAATTGATTTTTATATTATTTTAATATTTTTATATCAACATGGCATAGCCATGAATACTAAGTATTTTTCCAGCTATTTAAGTTGTTTATTTCATTAAGGAGCATTTTGTAATTTAAACTATACATCTATTTTGTGAGCTTTGGTAGATTGATCCTAAAGTATTTAATATACTTTATGGTTATTTTAAATTACATTTCTCTTTCAACTACTGACTGTTGTATTTTTTGTTATTATATAAAAGCATTGGGGATAGGGGTTAGCGATAGTTATTTTGTCAACTATAACTTTGCTGAACTCATTAATTGTCTCTTCACAGAGATTTTCAAAGGCATGTGGAAATATTGTCTTTGTACAAAAAGGAATACACCAAGAATTAGTTTAATCTAAATTAATAAAATTACTTGTGACAGGATTTTGACTAAAACACAGAGTGTAGAATTTTCTTCCATGCTGTAAAAGATCTACCAAGGAGGAAAAACACTGATCTAGAAAAGTTTACAGAAGAATCTGCCAAACTTTTACAGCACAATTAATACTATAAATATGCAAAATTACTTCAAAACTGAAAGTCTGCATATTTCCTTTTATTAGATGAATGTAGTTTTCATAACTAAATCAAAAAAGATTAAAGCAAAGAGATCTATAGACCATGATCCCTAATGAATAGATTCCCCCAAATTAAATAAAATTCTGACAAAAAGTTTACAAAAATATGTCAAAAGAATTATTTACAACGATCCAGTTGGATTAAATAAAGGTTGTAAATTTACTTTACCATCAAGAAAAAAGAGTGAACAACAATCACATTTTAAAATAAAAGTGCCCATAGCTATATTATTGTATCAATAGATGCAGAAAAATGCTTAACAAAATAAAATATTTTTTATACTAAAAACTCAGTAAAAACATAAAGGTAATAATCTTTATATATATATATATATATATATGTATATGTATATATATACATATATATATATATAATTAAAAGCTCTCATTGTATGTATTATGAAAATACTATATGCTTTCATAGGATGTTCACTTACTCTGATATTAATTGATACAATTCTAAAAACAGTAGCAAAGACAACAAGACAATAGAAACTGAACATAAGCAATGAACATAAAAAAAACAACAAAGGAAAACAAAGTAAAAACATGGAAATCAGCAATAATTCTATATGGCAAATAACAAAATTCAGGAAGAAATAAAATAAGGATAAATTGTATTCAAAATGTGTAAAATATTTGAGTCAGTCTATCTAGATACACTCAAGACCTCTATAGACCCAACCACAAAACATTACATAAAATAAAATGATATGAATAACTGAAGGTCTAGTGGGTGCTTATACTAGGCTTCATCTAGAATAATTAAAGTGACAACACCTAAAATAATGTAGAGATTTAGAGCTGAATTAATCAAACTGCTTAGGAGCTATTTTGTAGAACTAGACAAAATAATAACAAAATTCAAAAAAAAAATAGAACCTCAAAAATATAAAAGTAAAAGAGGAATAGCACTTCTAGACCTCCAAGTATATACAGCAGTTCACTGGAATAGCATAGATAGGAAGAATCAGAAACAATTAAACTCAATATTTCAGTATTTGATAAGCCTTAGAACCTCAATTACTGGTTTACAATACTGAGAAAACTAGAAAGGTATTTGGCAAAAAGTAGGTTTTGACCAGCATCTACATATTGAATCATATGCTTAAAATGGATACATGACCTGAATTTTTAAAACCATAAAAAATAAATAATAGAAATGATCATATATTTAACCCAACTATAGATTGCATGACAATTTTTAGCCAAAGAAATGAAATATATCACAAATAATAAAATAGATCATTTTAATTACATGAAATTGAAAAATCTTTTTGGATGAACAAAATCCTTGCAACTAGAATAAAACAGTAAACAGTCTTCAAGTAAAAACCTTTGCATCAAATATTTGTCACATAGGAAACATTTGGTACCCAAGAAATGGAGAGAATGAACACAAATAAAATCCAAAGCAATTCTACAATGCATCAATGATAAATAATTCTGAAAAAGAACTGCATGTTTTTAACAACTATATGAAAACTTTTTCTAAGTAACTAATAAGAGAAATAAAAATCAAAACAACCCCAAGGTTTAATCTCGACTAATTGGCAAAGATTTCAAGTTGAGAAGTCAGTGTTGAAGGAATTGTACAAAGAGAGGCATACTGATTCCTTATTAGTAGAACTATGAAAAGAAACTCATTCTGGAAAGCAATTTGTAATTGTTTGAGAAGGAATTTTCTAAAATCTTCATACCTTTTGACCCCAAAATGCCCCTGCATTTATCCCAATGATGGCAATGACAGAAAGAAAGATTTCATTTACTCTAAAATTTTTCTAGCAGCAACTTTTGTAGTGCTAAATAACTGGAGATAAAGTAGATGGCTATCAACTGGGGAATATTATTGCAGCAAAATGGTGAATATTAAGAATACAGAAAAACAATAGAAACTTTTATATGAATTGATGCAAAGTGAATAAAGAAGAACCAGGAAAAATATAAATAATGACTATAATATATAAAGGAAAAGAATACAACAACAAAAATAAAATCAAATGCTGTAAATATATAATGTCTAAGTTTAGGCCCAGAGAAAAGATAAGAGAATGTACCTCTTTCTCTACTTTTATAGAGCATGGGAAGAGGAAATCGGCATGAAAGATTTGTAATATCAACTATGTTGAAGTTTTGGTTAGTTTTGTGAAATGAGAAAGAATGTTAAAATGAAGAATGAATGTAAAAGAAAAGAAAAGGTTTAAATAAAAATTTTAAATTAAAAAAGTTACAAAATCAAATTTAGACATAAGATGTTAATCATTCATTGGGAGTATGATTTTCTCATTGGAGTAGCTCTCCTTTTCTGTTCTCCTATAGGTTAGACTCAGAGAGTTAATTTTTGGCCATTTTAGCACTGCCCTGCACCTCAGGTAGCAGTAGATAGGCAGGTAGCAGCTTTCAAAAACTTCTCTTCTTTGTGTATACTTTTTGATGTCTTACTCATCCTTCAAGAATGAAGTAAAAGGCAACCTCTCTATCAAGTTCTCATTGATTCCCCATTCCACACCCCATAAGAAGCTATTCTCTCCTCTAAACTTCCATGGCACTTTGTCTCTACTGCTCTTATGACCCTAGTGGCATCTTTCCTTGTTAATTAGTTCTTCATGGGAATTTGTCTTATCTACCCTAGTGAGCTGTGAATTCCTTGAAGGCAAGGGTCAGTTCTTAATCATCTTTGTCTCTCCATGTGACAGGAGAAAAACTGAAGAATCTTAATAAAGAAGAAAGAAAAGGATAACATTCACAGTAATAACTACTGGGACTTCTCTTGACAAGGACCCAAAAGCCCTGGATTCTTGTCTCATTTCTACAAACTAGTTGTTTGGTTTTAGATGAGTCATTTCCTATCTCTGGTCCTCCACTTCCTTATTTATCCAATTATGGGTTTGAAATTAATGACTTCCTTGATTTTTTCCAGCTCTAATGTTCTAAACTTCTAAATATTTGTCTAATTAAATAGAAAAAAACCAATTACTAGAAAATGCAAGTCATTTATAATTATTTACCCATTTTCCACCTAGCTTATGGATTTACCTGTAGTTCAGCTCTCCTAGGCTACTGTCACATGAGAAACTTAAAGAAAGTGTCAAGTGCATGGTACCTGTCATTCAAAAAGAAACTCTTGGTGCAGGCTCTGGGATTATAGGATGCTATTGTGCCTTTGCTTATTTTCCCTTTTTATGGAACATCCTCTTAGAGTAAAACCATCCAAGTCAAGGCTGTATGCCTATAATTGGGTCAGATACTAAAGTGGAGTAGCTGTCCCCCTGCCCAGCACAATGTATTTCTAAGGCAGTGGAAACAAAAAAGCTTAAGAGTTGAAAGGCACAAATCCAGTAAACCCCCCTCTCAAAAATATAAGGTCAGAACATCTTTGAAAGTAACAGGGGAAGATCAGTTCCCCATCCAACAGTAAGGTATTCAGTACATCAGATTACAGCACAGCATCCTTTGCCTATAACTGAGATCTCTTCTAAATGCCAGAGCTTGCTATATCCCAATCAGCCATTTGGGGTGGCAAATGACTGAGAAATCCTGGACTTTGCAACATTATCATTCTCTGAACCTACATTATCATTATAATGTCTCAGTATGATTCCCAGACTCTCAAACTTACTTCTTCAGGAAGAAATTTGGGGGAGAGAGATGTTCCCTTCATTTTCCCAAAGTGATTGCATTTTAAAAGGATGTGTCAGAGAAAGTAATGAGAGATAAATGCAAGGCCCTTGAAACTTGAACAGACTCAGAGAAAGGACACAAATTTGAATTCTAGTTCCAAAACTTACTAGGTGTGAGATCTAGAGCAAATCATTTCTTTCTCAGATTCTCATTTACTTCATATGCAAAAAATGTATAATAATCCTTATATTACCTACCACATCAGGTTGTTGTGAGGAAAGTGTTGTAGAAATAACATGTTGATTTTTTTTTTGTTCTTAGATAATTGTTGGGGGCAGCTAAGTGGCGCAGTGGATAGAGTACTAGCCCTGAAGTCAGGAGGACCTGAGTTCAAATTTGGTCTCAGATATTTAATACTTCCTAGCTGTGTGACCCTGGGCAAGTCACTTAACTCTAATTTCCTCAGGGGAAAAAAAAACAGAAATTAATCATGGAATTTTATGTAAGTGGATAGACACAAAGGGTCTATTCTTTCCAATTCTACAAGTGTTTGCTGATATGTACTAAGCTGCCCCATTAGCAAATATTTTAATGTAATGAAAAATAGGCCTGAACTTCAAGTCAGAAGGATTGTGTTTGAATCCTGTTTCTGTGATGTAAATTGTCTCCAGGACCTCTTTGAGGCAATCAGATGATATAAAAATAAGACAAATACAGACAGGAGACCAAAGATATCCAAAGATTAATTTTATAAATGCTTTCCTTTGTAGCAAATCAAGTTTCACTGAAGGTCAGATGACCCAAAACAGGAGGAGAAAATATATATGCAGCAATTGTGCAATTCGTCTCTTAGTCTGATGCATGAGCGGCCAAAAGGAAAAATGAATGAGTTTCCTAAGATCTTCAGAAAGATCTTAACCCTTTCCCAATGAATCACTTCCCCAAATCTACTGTTCCAAAATATTACCTTTGCTGCAAGCAAGTTGCAACTTCCATTATGACCTTTTTTAAGAGAAAGGCAAGACTCTTGTTTTTAAAAATCCAGACCTGTGATTTCATTGGGCCAGGGAACTGGGTTGAAATCTCTCTCCACTAATACAAATCAGCAAGCATTTTACAATGTATTGTCTTCAAGTCTTATTCAGAGTTGCCTAAAGAGTACATTTCTGAGGTAGGACTTGAACCCAAGTAAGTGTTTCTGACATTGGTTAGCTTCCCATCCATCATGCCATGCTGCTTCTCAAAGCATGACTTAAAATATAATAAAAATATTTCAGTAGTAGAGTGGATAAGTATGCAAACCCTTTTAAATACATTTTCTTATTTGATCACTCAACCAATCGGTATTTACTAAGTGCCATCTATATGCCAGGTATAGTGTTAAGCACTGGATCCTTATAAAAACCTTGGGAGGTACAATGCAAACACTTTGCAAATAGGAAAACTGAGGGTTTAGAGAGATTAAATGACTGACTATTACCACATAGTAGGTAAGCTATGCAGGTGGTTTTTGAACTCAGGTCTTAATTGCCTCCACATTCAACATCCTTTCCATTAGACAAAGTTGAAACTTTTCTCAATACCTTAAGGATCCAAGATTACTTCAAGGTAATTATTCTCTCCCTTACCCCACACATTGACACATGGGGGGGGGGAGACATTCCTCAAATATTAAGTGTCTAATTTATCACCCTGTAGCAACCTGTAGCTAAGCTTCACCAAACTTAGCTCTAATATGCTTCCAATTGAAGATCACCAAACCCAAACTTAAAACATTTTCAACTTGGTACAACCTAACAAGGTTTGTGTTTCTTTGGTATAACCTTCAAGAATCCTTTGTGATGAGTTGAAGGATCATTTTAATGGAAAGTCTGGTGGTGATGATGATGAGCCATCGCTATAAGGAAATTGCTAGAGAAATCTTAATCATCATCATCATCATCACTATCATCATCATCATCATCATCATCCCCTAGACATCTTTCTAGCATTGGTGGAGAGAATTCTAGACCTGGGGTCAGGAAAATCTGAGTTCAAGTTCTGATTCAGACACTTACTTACTACCTGAATGACCCTAGAATGTCAGCTCTATCAGCTTCAATTTTCTCATCTGTAAAATGGAAATAATAATAGTATTCATTTCACATAACTGTTGTGGGGGTCAAATGAAATGATAAATGTAAAGGCCTCTGCAAATCTTAAAAGTTCTAAGAAAACATTAGCTATGACAATGGCTAAGCTTTTTTTAATAGCATTTTATTATTCCAAATACATGCAAAGACAGTTTTCAACATTCGCCTTTGCAAAACCTTGTTTACCACATTTTCTTCCTCTCTTTCCCTCCCCCCCTCCAAGACAGCAAATAATATAAGTTAAAGATGTGTAATTCTTCTAAACATATTTCCACATTCATCATGCCACACAAGAAAAATTAGATCAAAAGGGAAAAAACACAAGAAAGAATGAAAAAACAAGCAAGCGAACAAACAACAACCAAAAAGAATTGAAAATACTATGCTTCCATCCACATTCAGTCTCCATAGTTCTCTTTCTGGCTGTGGATGGCATTTTCCATGGCAAATCTATTGGAATTGAATGGCTAAGCTTCCTAAAGCAATTTATTAAGTACATTATCTTATCTGATCCTCATAAAAGCCATGTGAAATCAGTAGTGTCACCATTATTCCCATTTTAAAAATAAGGAGATTGAGTCTCAGAAAATTTAACTGAGACTTACCTAGAATCACAAATCTAATAAGTTGAAGAACTAAGGTTTAAACCCAAGAGTTCTAATTCCCCTTTCCATGCAACTATAGTGTTTCCTTCTTGTTTCCAAGGACAATTAAAAATCCTCTGTTTAATCTTTAAAGCCCTCATTTACCTTTCTGATCTTCTTACATATTGCACCCTACTATATCTATTCTTCAATCCAATGACACAGGGCTCCTTGCTTTTCTCTTGAACAAGACATTCCATCTCTCAACTCTGAGTGTTTTCACTGGCCATCCCTCATGCCTAGAACTCTCTTCTCAACCCTAACTATTAGCTTCCCTGGCTTCCTTCAAGTCTCAGCTAAAGTTGTATCTTCTGCAAGAAACCTTTCCCAGTCCCCTCTAATTCCAGTGGCTTCATACTGTTTATCATTTTATGTAGCTTGTTTGTACATAGTTGTTTTCATGTTGTCTTCCTCATTAGACTGTGAACTTCTTAAGAACCAGAACTATCTTTTTTTATTATAGCTTTTTATTTACAAAACATATGCATGGGTAATTTTTCAACATTGACCCTTGCTAAATCTTCTGTTCCAAATTTTTCCCTCCTTCTCCCCACCTCCTCCCCTAGACGGCAGGTAGTTCAATACATGTTAAATATGCAGAACTATCTTTTGCCTTTCTTTGTATCCACAGCATTTAAACATAGTGGGTGCTCAAAAAATACCATTTGATTAACTCCAAGCTCATTGCTCTTTTCCATATGTTATATGATGCCTTCCTTGAATATTCTAAATTTGAAAACAGGTTTTAATTTTTTTCTTCCTACTATCAGTAACTTAAAAGCAACCCTACTCCAGAAAACCTCTTGACTAGCCTCAACCCTACAAAAAAACTTTCTTTTATACCCTTTATCAGATTGCAAATGTTTCATTATCCTCAGAGGAAATCCATGGGAATGCTCTGATTGATAGGAAGTTCAAACAATAGGAGTCCAATCTTACTCATGGCACCCCTTTGCTATTTAAAAGCAACAAGCATATCCACCTCTACTTATGTATCTGGGACATGAAACTGATTAGTGGCAAAATCAAAAGGAACACAGTTCAGACTTTTAAGGCATTGCTCTCCCCACTTCACCAGGTTACCTCCCACATTTAGGATACTGAGCTTCTTTTTTCCCTTGAACAAATAGGAAGAACAATAATTCCATCACATTTTTCAGTTTTCAAGTTCTTTATCCACAATAATCATATAAGGCAGGTAACCCAGATATTTTCATTCCCATTTAACAAATGAGGAAATTGAGACTCTGGCTTTTCCAATCATATAGTATTGGTGCTGGGATCTGCAGTCAGATTACTATAGAGTAGAACATTCTGAACTTCTTCAAAGAATGATTTTATAATAAATTTTAGTTAATATTACTGTTATTACACATACAGCCAGACAGCCCCAGGCCGCTACAAGAATCAACCAGTTTTGACTGTAACACAAGTAAGATGGACTTTACTAACCTTTAGTTTTTAATAATATAGAAAGAATCAAAGGAAGATGATGAATTTTAATATAATCACAGTCAAAAATATATTACCTTCGATTGTTCTGTGCTCAGATCCATAGCTGCTTCAGAAAGAGTGACTGGACCAGGAGGTAAACTTGATTTGTTTTAGGTAAAAAATATGGCATTTTTGATAAGACATTGTACAATATGCCTCATTTAAAAAAACAATAACATGATAAAAATGAAATAACATCATATTCCAAAAGAGAAATCCATAGCATTTTCTGAACTATTCCTATTATTTATGGAAAAACAAAAGATTTTATGTTTGGGTATCACTCTCATACAAAGATCTCCAATTCCCTTCTGACTAGTAACAACCAAATGTGAATTGGTAGGCCAAGGACAAGTAATTACTATTTCTATTTTATGAGGAGAGAAATAGCTTTCATTTAGGCTGGTACTCTCATTAGGGAAAGGCTAGTTTCCCATTTCTGTTTATACTTGGTTCTCAATTGCAGTGACGAGTGATCACTTGTCTTTATGGTCCACAGTCATGTATGGATCAGAGAAATAGGGTTATAATGCAAGTCTTGAAATTAAAGGCTGAGAGAATAAAAGGCTGAGAATGATGAATAGAGCAAATCAAGGTCTCTTATAGCTCTTATATTCTATGTTCAAGGTTCCAAGAATGATTATCGAATTCTAACATTCTATAAATCTCTTCAGGATCTGTCTCTGATTGTTTTTTTTTGTTTGTTTGTTTTTTGGGCTTTTTTTGAGGATCAAGTTTGAAACCTATCAGATGAACTTCTATCAAAATCATATCATAAAGCTTCCACCATTCTCCAGGAATGATTCTGAAACACAGAGATTTAAAGGGGAAAAGAAATAGCCTCAATTGAATGTCTGGAGTTATTTTCCTCCCTTTCTCCTATTTAGTTTTGATTTTTAAAAAACAGTTACCAGCATAGACCTTCTCTAGAGGTCCCAGACAAATAAAGAAGTCACGTATCAAAAACCAAGTGCCAAACTTCACCAGGCTCCCCAGATAAGGCCAATTAATTCTCCTGCTTTAGGGAAATTGCTGATCACCATAAAGAAAAAGGGATGAGGAAGAAATAGGCATTTTGTGGATTCTATACAACCTGAGTTCAGTTTCCAGCTTGCATTCTCCAATCCCCAAACTACTGAGAACCTCTTCAAGGACAACCTATCCCTGCTAAAAGCAATTAGAAGCTCTCAGGTTTGTTGTGCAGATTCCTTTTAATGTAACAATAAAGGCTTATGTAAGAAGATGCCCCTCTTATGTAAGTCTGTGCAAAAGAGGAAAACACTATTACTGCCACACAAAGAAAATCACAAAATACATTTCATTTCTGAGCCAAACACCATATTTTTTTAAATGTTTGTAGTTATTACCACCACATCGTCTCTATAAAAAAGCAGATGTTCATATTCCTTGACTATTTATGCTCTATAGGAAGTAAAAAAAAAGTCTCTACAGCACCACAGTGGGAAAGGTCCAGACAGAAAAAGTTGAGGGAAAAGGGTGAGCTGGTGGTATCCTCTAATATGTGGCATATGGACAGAGCCTTGGAGGATTTAGTTCAATGCAACAAATATTTATTAAGCACCTACAAAGCACTGTTCTGGGCCCTGGAAATTCAAAGACCATGACAATCTGCTCTCATGAAGTTATAATTTTGCTAAAGGGTACACAGATAAGAAATATAACATGTAAATGAAGTAATTTAGAAGCAGAAATGAAAACTCACTAACAAATAACACTTAAGATGGGCCTTGAAGGGAACTACAGATCCCAAGGGGCTAAATATGAGGAGGGAGAGTCTTCCAGGTAGGGAGGGCAACCTACAAAACAGCATGGAAATGTCAAAAAGAAGTTCAAGTATATGGGGGAGAAACAGCCATTATGACTGAAATGTTGGGTGCATGAGAGAGAATAAAGAAAATCAATGGAAAAGATAGCTTATAGTCAGATTATGAAGAGCTCTAGATGCCAAACAAGAGTCTCTATGAACATTAATCTTCACATCCATATATCATGTGGAAAATCTCCACCAGCTTTCTTCTGCCTAAGAAACTGCCCACTTTTGCTCACATTGCTCACTCTACTGAATCCTCATCAGAATAGTCCTCAGATCCCTCCAGCTTCACCCTTACTCTCTTCCTCAGTGAATCTTAGAAACCTAGATTTGGTAGTAGCTTTGAAATATCATATATGAAATATCAGAGATGAAACAGGCCTAGAGCAGAATTATAAAACTGGAAAGGATCTTATGATAGAGAATTTCAGGGCTAAAAAGAACTTCAGAGGCAGGAGGATTCCTAAAGGGTATGTAGTCCAACACTATCCTTTTATAGATGTGACACTGAGGTCCAGAGAAAGAAATGACTCAGTTACTCAGAGAAAATATTTGAACCTGGATCGTCTGGCTCTCTTGTAGGCAGCTAGGTAGTGCAGCAGATAAAGCACCAGGTCTGGAGTTGGGAAGATCTGAATTCAAATCCAACCTCAGACACTTGGTAGCTGTATGACCCTAGGCAATCCACTTAACCCCTGCTTGCCCAAGGTCCTCATCTATAAAATAAGGGGAAAGAACTGGCAAACTACTCTTTCTTTGCCTGGAAAATGCCATGGACAAAATCCATGGGGTCACATAGAGCTGGGCACAACTGAATGAATGAACAATCTCTTCGGACCCTTAGTCTAACATTATGTTCTAAATCCTGATTCCTCAATTCTCTCCTCACCAGTGTCATCTACAATACACTGCTGAACAGAAACCCAGTCATGCTTCTATATGATCTCCCAACAAACTCTCTCATAACACCTCATAAACCACCCCCACCCCATACAGATTCAGCCTTCAAGTGTGGTTTCCTGCTTACATTTTCTTGCTTACTTCCTATTTAGTTTTATAAGGGATAATAATGAGGGCCCAAACCCTGTTGCAAGTCCAAATCATTATATTTAGGCCCAGAATTAATTTAATTCTCCCAAGATGCCTTGGGATGTCTGCCACAAAGGATAACAAATGCCTCCAGTCCTCTTACCTCCAGTTCTCTATTGATATGTTTTCTCTCACCTTTTGTTAGTGATAAATTTAATTTGTAGATCAGCTCTCTGGCTGTGAACACAGGGGTGGAGTGGCCCCAGCTTGTCCATCCTCCTTCCCTCCTCCCTTCTCCCTGCTAATCTTGTCACATTCTTACCTTCCAACTTGGCTGCCAGCTGGGGATGCCAATGTCAGCTTCTGTGAAACAGGAAAGGACCCAATTGCCAAAAGCCAAAGGCTGCTTTTTCCAAATGTACTGGGCAGGAATAGAATTGGTCATCTACAGGAGATGACCCAAAGAAAGCTAAGAAGGCTCTGTCTAGTTTTGATGTTTGAAATTTTAAGCCCCCTTTCATTGCTGATATTTTGGGTTCTAAGGTCTTCATGAATGAAAAATCAGCCATGAGAGAGTTCTTCCTTTAGTATTGTCCCCAAATAAGAAACAAAGCCCATTATGGGGGTAATGTTAAGTTAGTTATGTCACTTTTACCTGGACCATATAAGTTAATTCCATTGCTGTACACCCCAGTCAAGTAAGATTTTCTATGGGTATGAAGAGAGCCAAGAATCTCATCACAGGTGATAAGAATAAGAGTCCAGGGCAGCCAGCAATAATTGTAACGGCACTGAGGATCTAGATCAGAAGTAGAAAGAATTGCAATTAAAACACAAAAAAGAAAGGTTTGGAAAGATGGAATAAGGACAGAAACAAATTTCAGACACTTTCTAATTTTTCCAGTTCTGATTTTTGTTGTTATTGTTCAATTGCTTCTCCCTTTTCTGACTCTTGTGATCCCATTTGTGGTTTTCTTGGCAAAGATACTGAAGTGGTTTACCATTTCCTTTTCCAGCTCATTTTACAGCTGAGGAAACTGAAGCAAATAAGGATAAGTGATTTTTCCAGGGTAACACAGCTGATAAGTGTCTGAAAAATCCTGACTCCAAGACTGGAACTCTACCCAGTGCACACTCTAGCTTCTCCACTCAGGAAACAGAAAAAAACCCTTCAGAGTTAGGACACATGGACTATAGTCCAAATTCTGCCATTAAATTTCTTTGTGACCTTAGGCTAGTCAGTTTCTTCTTCCATAATGTTAGTAGGTTGGACTAATGTAAACTACTAGAGGTCAGGGACTGTTTCATCTTTGTCTTTAAATCCCTAGCACCAGTTACTATATGTAGCATTTTGTATGTACTTAATAAATAATTATTGATTGACCTTATGATCTTTAAGGTCTTTGTAACTCTAAAAATCTACAATAACAGCCTAATTTATGTATGGATTGGCACACTTTGAACAAGATGATTTGTTATTTAGGTTTTAGCACCAATCTCCCTTTTCTTCTTTGTGAAAGAAGAGAAGGAAGAAGGAACCATGGTATTACATTTGTGTGTTTGTGGTTCCATGAGTAGGTGTTTAATAAATATTTGCTGAATGAATAAATTAGTGAGAGAAGGAGGGAAACAAAGAAGGTTGGTTTCTTCCTTCCAGCCTGTTGTAAAATAAAAGGAAATGTTAGAGGAAGCTGACAGTAGAGAACCTAAAGTGGTATGATGAAAAGAATACTGGGTTTGGAGCCAGAGAAATGAGTCTGAATTTTAGTTTTGACACTTACTAACACTTTAGTTTTGAACTTCTCACTTAAATGCTCTGAGTATAATTTCCTCAAATATAACATTAAAAGGCTGGATTGGATTTTTTTAAAATTCCTTTGAGCTCTAAATCTTGAGGCAGGAGGAAAAAAAAAACTATAATTTTCCACCATTCTTTTAGACTCTTGTTAATTTCCAAGTAGGTTTAAAATAATATTGCCTATACAGCAGACTTCTTTGTCATCTATTTGGATTTGAGGTAAAACATGGATAAAAAGGCAAAGAAGAAGATCTCATAATGCAGGGATAGAAAGCTGATCTTGGAGTCAAGAAGACCTAGATTTGACTCCTACTACATATAACTTACTAGCTATATGATCCTGAGCAAATCTTTGGAGTTCTTAGAGATCCAATTTCCTCACCTATAAAAAAGGATAATAAAATTAAAAACTCCTTCCCACCAAAGATTTTTCCCCTGCAAATCAAATGAGATTATGTAAAGCACTTTGCAAACTTTTTTGGTTGTTTAATCATTTCAGTTGTGTCCATTTTTTAATGACCCCATCTGAAGTTTTCTTGACAAAGACACTGAAGTAGTTTGCCATTTACTTCTCCAGAAAGATGAGAAAACTGAGGCAAAAGGGTTAAGTGACTTGTCCAAGATCACACAAATCTGAGGTCATATTTGAACTCAGGTCTTCCTATCTTCAGATCTGACACTCTATTCACTACACCATCTAGATGCAAACATTCAAGTATAATGTGAATGGAGATCATGAGGAGGAGGAGGATGTTAATAATGATGGCAATGATGGTGATGATAAAGTATAAGGAGGTTGCAATTTGTGTTGGTAGAGGGAGTATACACTGATAAAATCATAGTTTTTTTAAAAACAATTATAAATGATCAAAGGATTTGGATATGCAGTTTTCATATGAAGAAGTTAAAGCCATAGTCATATGCAGGGAATGCTCTAAATCTCTACTGATTAGAGAAATACAAATTAAAACAATTCTGAGCTACCAAAGTGGCTATTATGATAGAAGAGAAAATGGTAAATTCTGGAGAAGATGTGGGAAAATTGGAACATTAATACATTGTAGGTGGAGTTGTGAACTGATTCAACAATTCTGGAAAGCAATTTGGAACTAAATTGCATGTCCTTTGACCTACAATACTACTACTAGGTCTGTATCCCAAAGAGATCAAAAAAAGAAAAAGGACCCCCATATAAAAATATTTATAATGGCTCTTTTTGTGGTGTCAAAGAATTAGAAATTGAGGGGATGCCAATCATTTGGGAAATGGCTGAACAAGCTGTGGTATATGAATGTAACTAATGGAATACTATTTTTCTATTTAAAAAAATGATGAACAGGTAGATTTCAGAAAATCCTGAAAAGACATATATGAACTGATGCTGAATGAAGTGAGCAGAACCAGAAAACATATACATAATAATAGCAACATTGTACAATGATCAACTATAATAGATTCCATAGATCCTCTCAGAAGTACAACGATCTAAGACAATTTCAAAAAACTTAAGATGGAAGGTGTTGTCCATATCCAGAGAAAATACTATGGAGTCTGAATGCGGATTGAAGCATACTATTTTCACTTAGGGGGAGTCTTGGTTTGGAGTTTTTCCCCCACAATTGTTCCATTTCTTCTTTCACAATATGACTGACATGAAAATATGTTTAATATTATTGCAAATGTATAACCTAGGAAGAGGAGAGGGAGGGTGAAAAATTTGGAACTCAAAATTTTATTTAAAATGAATATTGAAAATTATCTTTACATGTAATTGGAAAAAATGCTGCTTACAAGAAAAACATCATCAGTGTTCACAACAGCACTAACTAATTAACAAAAAGTTAAATTATGTTCTTTATTCTTTCTTTTAAAAGAGAAAATTGTGTATAATGCTCTTGGGGAGGCAGTGTGGTATAGTAGATTGAGTGTTGGATTGGGAGTCAGAGAGAGCCAGAGTTCAGGCACTACTAGTTTTGTGACTAGAAGCTAGAGTTTTAATTTCCTCTTCTGAAAAATGAGGAGGCTGTATTTAGTGATCTTTAAGTTTTCTTCTAGCTCTAAATTTATGATCCTATGATCCTACTGTCACTAAGTTCTTCTGATTCTTTCCAATCTTGATACTGTAGTTGAATTGAACAATATCATACATTTCAATGCTGCATTAGAGCTTATATTGTGTTTTTATAGTTTATCTTCATAGTAGTCCTGTGAAGTAAGCAGAACAAGTATTAACAATGCCATTTTACAGATTAGGAAGTTGAGGCTCAGAGTATATCTTCAATAAGTACTGAATTCCCCATCATTTGATGGGGACATAAGGAAAGTTTGGGTGAATATCTATTGAGGCTACCATAAAAAACGGAATGATTTAGATTTGGAACTGAAAGAGAACCTAGAAGCAATTGAGTCCAACTTCTTCACTTTACAAATAAGCAAAGATCCAGCAGGGTAAATTGACTTCCAAGGTCACACAAGTAGTCAGAGGAGAAATTTGAACCCAGGATCTCTGATTCAAAATCCATTGTTCTTGCCAATTCACAATCTTCTTGACTTAGATGTCTTCAAACATGTCATCTAGTTCTAAGATTCTGTGGTTTCATGATTTGACTAGTCATGCAGCAAATAAATGAGATGATACTTAAACTAGCTCCTCTGATTCTGAGTCCATGACTTTTTTAACCAGGACTTTGAAAAAATATTTGTATGAGTCTCATTCCCTTCCAGGAGTCTTTGCAATTTTTCATGATATATACTTGCTTAAGCCAAAAGAATGAAATATAAGAATGGGATTTTAAACACTAGTCACAAAGTTGGAGGAAGAATTTGAGGGACGGGGAATATTGACCAGACACCTCTAAAAATATCCCCATATAAGTGGCTTCCTTTTCCACCGCCATATAAAGCCAATACTGCCATTCACTTCAAGATATTACTCCTGAGAACACACAACGCATAAACAAGTAATTAACTCTGTGGCTTCCCAACAGAGGTGTTTTGCTGAGATCATCCCAGCCTGCTATAGGTTTCCGGTTCCTGTCTCTTATTTGCAGGTTTGCTTTTGGTTCTTCTGGCCATGAAAGAGCTGGAGTTTCCCTCTCTGCAACCAAAGCCGCCTTTTAATCCAATTCTCCTGTCTCCCATTCTCTCATTATGATTATTGATTTGGGCAGCCTCTCGCCACAGTTACACAATCTCCTGATTAAATTCTGTGAGCCAGTCGGCTCTGGGTACAGAAGGGGAATGAATACATAAACTGCTGCATTCAACCCTAGGGAGGCATGTGAGGCTAGAGGTGGAGGAACTTCACCAAATCTCTTCCATTGTGATAGAAGATAATGTGAAGATTCCTGCATCAGAAATCAGGAGACCTACAATGAAGTACTGTCTTTGCCTAATTTTCTGAGAAAACAGAAGCTAAGAGAAAAGTTATTTGCCTAAGGTGACACAGGGAGTTAGTAACAGAACCTAGATTAGATCCAGAGTTGTTTATTACTAATAGAGGTGTTGACACATAGCCATCGGACTATCAATCAATCAACAAGCATTTATTAAGTACTTATTGAATACCAAGCACTATGTTGGCACTGCAGTCACAAAGACAAAAGCAAAATAGTCCCTGATTTTAAGGATCTTATATTCTAATGGGTGAAATAACATGTGCATATATGAAGAAAGGAAATAGATATTTATTAAGTACCTATTGTGTTTCAAATATTGTATTAAATACTTTATAATATTATCTCTTTTGATCTCTATAACAACCCTGGGAAGTAGGTACTATTATTGTCCCCATTTTCTACCAGAGGAAACTGAGACAGCCAGAGGTTAGATGACTTGCTCAGGATCACAATCCAATAAGAATCTAAGGTAAGTATCTGAATTCAGAACTTCTTGATTTAAGTCAAGCAGTCTATCAACTGTGCTTTCTCCTGCCTCCATATACAAGCCTGTATGGAATATGTAGAACATATGTGAACTATATAGAATATATAGAAAATGTAGCCAAAGGTAATTTGGGAAGGAGTATGCTAGTAGTTTGGGTGACCAGGAAGGGATTCATAAAGAAGATTGAATTAAGTCTTATATGAAACAAAAGTTTTCAAGAGGCAGAGACGAGGAAGGAGTGAATTCTGGGTATAGGGATATAGCTAATGCCAAGGTTTAGACATAGAAACATCCTATCTGCAGAACAGCAAGTAAACCAGCATGCAAGAAGAGAAGAAAAATATAACAAGACTCCCAGGCTTTCCCACACATGACCTGGAGTAGCTGAAGGCTAGAAGGAGAGGAGCTGGAAAATGTGATGTCCAAAGGGGACACTTCAAGGGAGTTCATCACAATTTAATTCAATTCAACAAACATTTATAAAGTGCCTACTTTGTGCAAGGTCCTGTTTTCAATACTCAAGACAAAAAAATGAAAACAATTCAACATCTACACTAAGAATTTTATAGTCTAGTGGGATGAGTTGGACAACTATAAAACAAGTTTGAAAGTCTTTAAATGATATAGTAAATAAAAGAGAAAGGATTAAGAGATTAAAAGAAGATGCAATGACATGTAGGTGATATAAGTAAAAAGGAAAGTAAAATCAGGGAAGGCATCATAGAGGAGGTAATACCAAACTAAAGAATTGACATTTTATTTCAATAGTCAACAACAAGTCACTTCCTACTGATACATGAACTTATCTGGTCAGCCCAGCAGAAAAACCCTTCCAGGACTCACCTCAAAATTACACTACACACAAAAGGAAACCCTCAAGAATCCCTGACCTGATAAGAGTACAATAAGCTTTCACCTATATCTTTCACTCCAAGCCCCACGTCTCAATTAACAACATCAATTATATTTAGTCATCAAATACTTGCAGTTGAAACCCTTCTTATTTGTGCTGGCTGAAGAAGTCTCCAGCAAGGGATACTGGGCTTTTGAGGGCTATTAGCTACAGCTGCTATCTTCCCACATCAATTATACTACTGGAATAATACCAGGGTTCTTTCAACTGTTCCATGTCTATAATTGGGGAATAGAGGGATTGAGAATCCCTGAAAATTAAGCCCCAGGGAGTCTAATAAACTATGCACTGTCCTCTTGTCAAAAACAAATGCCTTATTCTAACAAACTATTCCATAAATGTTGTTAATCCCAGGGATCCTAGGAAGGAGTGTGGGGATGACCCAGTATAATCCCATCCCCACTGCTAGGCACAATTCAGCATATTTACTTCTTGAGAGTGAATTAGTAACATATTTATATACACATAATGACAGTTTATTTAGGAAGAATATAGTTTCCAGTTCTAGATACTCTGAACACCGGGATATTTGAGGAACTTGAATTCGTGTGATCAATTTTTATTCTTTGATAAAGCTCTGAGCCAGGGATCAAGAAGAAGCTGCTGAGGCCTGAACCCAATGATATTCTTTTCTATGGCTTGTATTCATAAGAATAGACATGATCTTTGAAGGAGATAGTCCCGCCATTTCCAGATGACATTGCCCAATGACAATTCTCAATAGGAAGACATAAACTAAGATAAATCCTGCCATGATACCAAACATTACACATCATATTTTTCCTAAAACCAGGCTTGTAGAACACCTAAAGCTCATAATCATGATATATGAATAAAGAGGTAGATTCTCTCACACATATGCAGGCATACACACACACAATCCCTTCAATTAGCTCTAATTTTAGTGAAAAGAACTATATTTGTAATCAGACAATATTTAAGATTTATATGATTTTTTTTTCAAAATTAGTTGAGTAGAAAGGTAACATAGTATAGGAGAATATGTGTGGGATCAAAGAAACCTGTTTGTATATCCTAGTTCTGCCATTTACTAGCTGTGTTACCTTGGAAAAGCCACTTACTTTCTTTGAGCCTCAGTTTCTTGATCTATATGATCTATATGAGAAGTATTTGCAATAATTACTTCACACTGATGTGAATGTTTTGCATACATTAAAGAACTATATAATTATGAGCTGTTACTATTATCAGACCATCATGAGGCAAATTGTTATAACCATTCCATCTGTGAGAATACTCCATTCATCCTTTCTTATTTGAAAGAAAGGAATTCTGTTCTTTATATGTTCATCTTCATTTACATGGATTGCACTCTTGACCTTAAATAAATAAGTCAGAGGCTTTAGATAAATCATTAAACCTAAAATGCAAGTCTTCTGATTTCATGTCTGCAACTTTGCCTTTCACTAATTAAAATAAAGATGCCCATAAATCTCTGTGGATATCCTGTTTTGGAATTACTATCACCTTCACCTTGTCCAAAATCAACCAATGTGGAAGCAGTATATTAGACGAGAAGAAATGTTCCCATATAACTTTTCTAGAATGAAATTAATTGTGTTTACAATTCTTCCTAAGTCTCTAGGTAGTTTCTACTCTTCCCTCGAGATGACTATAAATGATTTTGCATTTATATTTGCCTTCAATAACATTGGTAAATTTCTGCTAATATCAAGAAACAAAATTTGAAATATGACTAAATTTCCCTACTCAGGAACCTTAATTCCCTCTGGTTCTCATGTCTCTGCAATATCCATGAATCATCGAAATGTTCATCTCCATCTTGTAGTAGACAATGTACATGCTCAAATTTCTTCCACTGAATTTTTGTATTATTGGACTACTAAATGCAAACCCCTCTAAGTCAAGTTGGTTAGTTCTCTAACTCACAAGGTAAAAACATGAAATGGAATGGCTGGAAAGAAACTTAGAAAAGGTCATCAAATATGTTTCATTTATATATATATATATATGTATATAAAAATTAGCATATAACACATGTAAGTTAGAATAAGTTAGAAAAGACTTTTGATATCTTTTGATTGACCCAAAGCCCTCATTTTAGGGAGTCAAAAACTGCAAATAGGAATTGGGTTTCCTCTCTAAAGGGGATTTGCATTTTCACCTCATCTCTAACTTGGAAAAAATTTGATTTTGTCCCTTTGATAAATACTTGTCAACATGACATAAGTTATGTGGTAAGGAGGGTTTTAGGACAAGCAGAGAAGATTCCGTATATCCCATTGTGGAATTAAGGAAATTGGCATCTTACTATTTATCAGGATTCCTAAATTCTAGTCCTAATTTCATCAATAACTTTCTTTAAAAAAAAAAAAAACAACTAGGTTTCCTTAGGCTGAAAGTACATTTGTCACTCACAAGCTCAACTCCTCTGGTGATGAACATGGAAGCTTTGATTTATTCCTCTTCCAAATGGGTCTGTTCTCCTTTACTTAGAAAACCAGTGATCCTCATCCCAAGGATTCATCATATTGGTATTGGAATTAAATCAGACATTTGATTAGTTTTAGTCCTATGGTAGCTCAGAAGAGATTAAGTCTGATACATCACCCTCAGCTTCTCCCAGTAACAGGTTCTAGAGGCATGTACCTTCACCATTAACATTCTCTATGACTTTGGGAAAGTCATTTCTTCCCTTTCAGCACCAATTTCTTCATTCTCATAATTAGGGAAATGTTTTCCAAAGTCTCATTGAGCTCTATATTTCTATAATAATACTCTGTACTTATTGTGCAAGAATCATTTTTGCTGTCCATGGTTCTGAAAGCCCTATGCCCCTACATTGCCAGTGCTATACAAAACAACAATAACAACAATCTCACAACTATCACCAATAGCTAGGATTTGCAGTATGAAATATATATGGATAGATTTCACTGAATAGCATTATTATCTCTTCTGGACTTCTTGTAACTGGAAGAATGGAATTACAAAATGCCTAGCTAATGTATAATTATAAAAACTAAGAACTTGAAGGGATCTTGAAGGTTATCTAGTCCTAACCCTATTTGAAAAATGAAATTCCTTTGTCAAATTCCTGACAAATGGTAATCCAGTCTCTTAAACTCTTAAACTCTTTCAGTGATTTGGAAACTCACTATTTCATGAGGTGAGGATGGGGGAGGAGGAGGAAGGAGGTAGAAGAATAAGAGAATGAGATAGGACAAACCTAATTGCTAGAAAATTCATTGTCTTGGCTGCAATCTGTACTCCTATTAATTAACCCCAGTAATTTTACACTCTGTGGCCAAATAGAGCAATACTATTTCTTGTGCATGATAGCCCTGAAATACTGGGAAACTGTAATTGTATTGCACTCATTCTTTTCTTCTTCAGATTGAAAGCTATCCAGTTCCATTAACTGATCTTTGTATAACATAGTTTTGAGTGACTTAATTTGGATGTTGTAGTGGAAATAATATCAGATTTAGAATCAAAAAAACAAAATTCAAACACCAATTCTGCCACTTAGTTTCCCCATATGGTCTTTGGCAAGTAACTTTACCTCTCCAGGTTTCTGTTTCTTCAATTATAAAATGAGGTTCTTGAATTGTGTTCTTTACAGTCCCTTTATGTCCTAAATCCTTCGATTTAGAAAGACATCACTGTATATGGTAAAAGGAAAAGTGCCAGATTTGGATCTTCCTTCTTGCTCTTGATTATATGACCATGGGCAAATCAGTTTCTGTTAGGATTACTAAGTGAGAACTCTGATCCTAATTTCCCTGATCTTTAAAATGGAAACAACAATATTTAAAGGACTGATTGCATTGTATTGTTGTAAGACTCATATCAGATGATATATGGATAGTGCTTTGCAAGTTGCAAAATTAATATCAATAATGAATATAGTGATAATAATTATATCATCTTCTCCCCATCATAACCAATCTCCTTTGAGCTTGCCACAGCTTCTCAGTATCTTTCCTATATAAGGTGGTATTTGGAACTGATTGTTGCCTAAAATATGAAATATGAACAGGACAGAAGACAACAGGAGTGTTACTTCTCTTCCACTGTCAGGCAATGGGCAGAGAAATACAAAATGTTTTAGTTCATATGGAAACTGAACTCATGACCTTTGCCCCTGAATCTCTTTCCTTAATCACTGAGCTGATTGATCACAGATTTTGTAGCCCCCCTTTGTAATTCTTACTCTGTTATTAAACCTATCACCTAAAGTTAGTCTATTCTATTTACTAAGTTGTTGAAAATCCTTTTCTAATCAAGCACTCTTTTTACCATGTGTTATAAAATGTTCATTCAAAATCACCATCCAATTCTATATATACTCAGTTCAAATGGGCAAAACTGTCCCTATTGTGAAGAATAAGAAAACCAAGTGATGAAAAGATTAGACAAATTTACATTGGTCACATCGAAAAACTACCAGAGTTAAACAATAGGCTGCTAACATGACAAATCATAACTTCAAAAGACTGATACATGCATGCTGACTAACAACAGAGAGGTAGTGGAATAGAGGTATAGAATGTAGCATATATTTATAGACATACTATGATGTATGGATTTGTTTTGCTTGACTGTACTTGTTAAAAATAAAAGTTCTGTTGGAAATAGAGGGATCGGAGAGAAGTGACAGTCGTGTGTTTAAAAACATTATTATAAAAAAATCAGTTGATGGCTAGCCCATCTAACCTTCATATTGAAGTCATGCTTAGCTGAAATACATATCTAATTAGTTCTATCTTATCTAAAATATATATAATATTCTTCTCCCTACTATCCAGGTGAACCATAGGTTGCAAAGTTTAGTAAGAAAAGGAATGGGATTAGTTACAGAAAAAGTATGACCATGTTTACATGATGTGGGGAGGGAGACAGCAAAGAATAAGCATTCCAAAGCTAAATATAATTTTTGGAGTTATCCATTGTTTTGGATTATCCAGGCCACTGACCCCCTTGTCATGGGCAGCTGCAGCAGCTGAACTCCATTTATTAGCACTGCTTTCTATTTCAAAGAGAAAGTTCACAGTCTGGTCTCCCTCATCCATCTTTCACTAGATGAAAAGGACCATAAATCTTCCTTTCACACCCTCCAAAGGCCCAGAACTGAGCCAAACTGCCCCTTTCCCATGCCCCTTCCCACACCTCCAGTCTGTGTTACATCTTATTCAAATAGCCAAAACAAAGCTAAGCTTCCCTCAGAGTGGGTTGAAGAAGCCTAGTCTACAACCAATGGAACTTGACACACAAACCAGTAGATCAAACTCTCAATTCATTAGGAAGTGGGAATGAGAGGGGAGGAGAGGAATGAATATTCAAGCTAGCCAACCATCTCCCACCAAAAGTCATCGCCTATGGATGATTCAGAGTCAGGCTGACAAAACTTTCACAACCCAGAATCTTAAAGCTGATGTTGGAGGAGGAAGAAATTATACTATCATAGAAATCAGAGCTAACAAGATCTCAGAATGAAGACTGTCAGCGTCAATATGGAGCTTCAAACATGGAATAGTGAATATAGAATGCCCAGGATAGAAAGCACCTTAGAGCAAGGAACAGAAATGTTCCTTCAGAAATGGAAGGTTCCTCAAAGATCTGCTTATCCAACCCCTTTATATTGCATAAGAAAAGTAGACCTAGAGAATGAAAGTGAAGCCAAAGGTCATGCAATGGCAATGCCAGAGCAAGAAATCAGACCCAGGTGTCCCAACTTCCAGGCCAATGCTTTTTCTATTACACTACATTGCCTCTCATTCTGTGGCAGTTATGAAGCAATGGAAAAGGACTGCCAACCTAGAAACTTTTTTAGTGTTTTTCTATAAGAATAAGCTCCTGTGTAAGACTAATTGTCAGAAAAAGTGTAACACAGACAAAGTTTGATTTTTAACATCCAATCACTTCTTCCTCTTCTAGATATCTCATCCATGAGGCCTTAGGCAAGCCCTTTGTCCTCTCTGAAATTATTCCTTCTTCTGTACTATGTGGGAAATGGACTAGATAATCTCTGGGGTACCTTATAACTTTGATAGTCCATGACCTTCATTGCTACATGCTAATTTCTCAGATTCCTTCCATCTCACAGATTGAAAGTAGAGCAGGTCAAAGCTTCCATGTTAAGCAGCAGTGAGACTGGGTCCATTAGTGACTGATAGAAACCCCTGATGGAGGTTCAAAACTAAAATGAAGTTCCTTGCATTTTTGACATGCTCAGCGTTTACGAGCATCAGTCTGACTTTTTCCCAACTAGTTTCGTTGATAATGAGGGAATGATCCAAATGGTAAAATCAGTGAATCTTGGTTCAGCGCCCATTTTATGCACCCCTGATGTCAACAACAGAAAAGTATTATTAGTACCAATTCACAATCAATAATACTGGAAATGAAATGATTCTAACAGGAGACAGGAAGAAAGTATTTATTCTAGATAGAGGTATACAATTAAAGGTTGTAGAACAGCATCTGGTGAATTCAGTCTGAGCTTGGAGAAAAAAAAATTGAATTTAAGAGAAGATGACTAATCTTGGCACAACCAATAATTTGATGTGTGACCTTAAACAAGTCACTTAAACTCTCTGATTCTCATAATCTCTACTCAGAGCAGGATGAGCAGCAATAAAATGAAAACAGTAGCTTTTTTTTTTTTTTTTTTTTTTTACTAAGAGCTCTAAACTACGAGCTATTCTGTCTTAGGCAAGATTGGAGAATAGGTCCCCAGTGATCCTGCAGAGCAAATTTTACTTTCTGACATGAACCCAAAAAATCCAAAGTTCATAAAAAACAATCCCTTACCTTTTTTAAGTGCTTTCATTTCCATTATTTCAATCGCATCTCAGAACAGAGCTGTGAAGTAGGAAAATCTAGTGTTCTTAATTATCAGCTGAGGAAAGGGAAGCTCATAGAGATTATACAACACATCCAAGATGCCGTAGTGACTTATTGGCTGAGATCCAATTAGTTCTCCTACTTTGGGTCTTTTCTACCACCCTATACTGCCTCCTGAGTATAAAATGTGCTTGAAGTCAAGTCTTCTACCCCTAACATGATTAAATACTGCATAGTCTTTATCGTTATCAGAAAATTCTGGAATCACTCAAGTCTAGGGGGTTAGCCTTTTTTGAAACCTCACCCCTTGCAGTCCTTGTCTGACCCTTGACCCCTGACCCCTGCCTCCTGCCTCCTATATTGCATATGCATCTTCCTAGGGCTGCAGAAATAAAAGCTCTCAACCTCTGTTCTTCACACACCCCCTCCACCCACAAAGGATCATGACGCCTTCTTGTTGAATGTCCTACAGGTCACCAATTCTCTTCACTTTGCCATAGCACAAACCATCCCCACCCCCTCTATGTGGGAGCTGGGCCCAGATTCTGGAGGAGTCGCTTGATTCCGCACTGCGTCTGATTCTCATCGCCTCCCCCCTCCCAATGCCAGTGCCCGCCTCTGTATGCATCAGCTCTAAGCACGCCCTCCTGCTCCATACTCGGAAAAAAATAGCAAACAGAGAAGGCCTGGGAGCTGGGCTCAAGCCTCTCCTTTCTTGTGTCATAACCCAGCAGACAGCCTATCCACGTTCCCAACACTTGCACACGCACACCCATCTTATTGAACAAAACAGCTGCTATAAGGCACTAGAATCCATGCTGGCCAGCTGACAAGGCCCAGGCCCGGGTCAAATGCCTCAAGAGCCAATCTTTCTCCTTTTCTCTATAGAGGAATCAAAAGATTTGTACCAGTTCGGGGCTGGAAACAGATTTGTGCTGCAGGGAAACCAAACTTACAGAAAGGAAATTGATTCAATACAGAAAGAAAATTACTCCAAAAGGGGACTGATACTCAGTAAAATGGTGAATAAAATGGGGCTTTGTCTCAAGAGCTCAAAACTTCTTCTTTCTTTACCCTTCCCCCCATAGATATCACTATCACATATGTCCACTGATGGTCATAAAACATGCAAACTAGAACAGACCTTAGGGGGAAAAAAATACCAAACATGAGAGCTAGAAAGGACCTTAGGACATAACATCAATTAATCAGTCAAGAGATATTTATTAAATATATACTATATGCCAGGGGGGAAGTATTTCCTTCAAAGGACTTTTCTGCTGGTGAGAAACAATATGTACACATATAAGTGTATAAAAACTATGTAATAATTTTCAAAGAAAGGCACTAGTAACTGTAAGGATGAGGAAAGATCTGTGAGAAGTGGCATTTGAATAGGCCTTTGATAGAAAATAAAGATTCTATGAAATAGAAATGAGGAGGGGAGGGTATTCCAGGTATAACATATGCAAAGGTATGGAAATGGGAGATGGAAGGGTCAAAAAGAAGAGCAATTTGCCTGGATCATAAAGGACTTAAAGGGGAGTAAACTTCTAAAGATAGGTTAGGTTCAGGTTTTTAAAAGATTTAAAAGCCAAATAGAGAAGCCTGCTTTTGATCCTAGAGGTAATATGGAGCCTCTAGAGTTTATTACACAAAGAAATGACCTGCCCAAGCTTATTCACAGCGATCAAGAGTGAGGAACCTGTTTTCTGCCAAAGCCACTTGTATTTATAACATTATTTGTGGGACATAAAAAAATTTATCAGCTAATAGAACTCAAGTAGCAGAAGATGTTCTACCTACCTTTCAATTCATCATCACTTGTGGTTGTTTTTAGCAAATGATTTTGTGAGCCTTATATGGCCCATGGGGCAGATGTTCCCCACCCCTGACATCAAGGCATAAAGGTAACACAGTAGATAGACTGATGGGATTGGCATCAGAAAGACCTAAATTCAGAGCTGATTTTAGACACTTACTAGCTGGATGATAATGGAAGTCACTTCACTTTTGCCTCAGTTTCTTTACATGCAGATGAAGATCATAATAGCACTCATCCCCCAGGTTTGCTATAAAGATCAAATGAGATAACATTGGTAAAGCCTTTAGCATAGTACTTGGCCCAGTATGTGTTTAATAAATGCTTGTTCCCTTCTATCTTTCCATCCTGTGCTTTAGGAATTTTCCTTGAACAACTGTATGGAGGATAGATTGGAGAAAAATAAGATTTGAAACAGAAAGACATCTTAGGAGGCTATTATCAGTCCAGGTGACAAGTGATGAGGGCCTGAATCATAAAGGTGGCCATGAGAATGAAAAGGAGATGATTATTGAGATGTTGTGGAAGTGAAATTAGTAAAATCTGGTGATTTGTTGGATATATTGGGACTGGAGAAGATCTGAGAACCAAGAATGATAAAAGTCACCTGAAGATGATTTAGTCCTTAACATTTTTAAGATGGGTAATTATGGCCAATATAAATGACGTGCCTTGCTCAATATTGCATAAACTAAAAGCAGAGCCAGGACTAGAACCCCAAGTCTCCTAGTTTCCAGATCAAGCTCTTTTCTAGTACTCATCCAGCTGAAACAATCAATAGAAAGGGCACTAAATTTAAAATAAATGATCTATTTTCTAAGGTCCCTTCTAACTCTGCTAGATGACAATCAAGTCATCAAGTACATGTTCTAACACTTAAAGATTTCTATGTGACCTTGAGGTGAGAAAATTTTGTCTGGAGTAAGCCCTTAAGATTGTTCTTTGTTTTTTCAAATAAACAAAACTTTTAAATAAAAAAACTTTTACAAGAAGCAAGCTTTATACTCACCTTTGGAAAAGTCTAGAAAAGCACTATATTATGAGTATATTATGAGAATTTCCAAATTAACTCCACGTAGGGGCAAATCAAAGAAAGACAAAGATGACCCTTCTTAGATTAGTCTCCCAGGATCAGATTCAGTCTCTATGAATTCAGAAGTGTAGGAAGTAGGATCTGAGCCTTGGATTAGAATATCAATCCATTCATTATTAATATTGTTTGTAATATCAACTTCCACTAAAGCCTTTCTTTGATGCACAGAAGTGAAGTGGCAAGTTAGGTTTTAGAAAGCATGACAATAGAGTAAGAGTTCTGTCTGGAAAGGTTTAAAGTATTATCTCAGAGATGGATAAAGATAGATGGATAAGTAGTTAGATAGTTAAGTAGGTAGATAGATATTTATATATAATCCAAGGAACCAGCCTACCTGGATTTCAGAGAAGCAGCTGAATTCTTTGTCCTTCACAAAACCATCCACTGAGGGAAGGGGATTAGGGACAGGGAGCAGAAGCATTTAGTCCCAGTTGCACAGGTGCAAGAATAACCTTCACCAAAGAAATAATGCATCTCTCCAAATACAAAAAGTATAACTATTAAAAATCAGGTTCGATGATTCTCTCATAAAGTCTACTTCTACCATGGAAAGAAAAAACATCTTAGGAAGGAGAGAGTTAAGAGGAGGAGGAGGCAGTTAGTGGTAAATTTAAAATACAGCGCAAATAAAATTCCCTGACATGGCCACCTTTTCAAAATGTAGTAGACCTTTAGAGTCTGCTTTTGAATATTATATAATTTAATACATTCACCTAAATCTGAAGGGAGGAAATAGTAAATTATTCCAATAAGACTTCATCTGAAAGAATCAAGGATTTTCTTTAAAAAAAAAAAAAAAAAAAAAACACCACCTACTTCCCAGCCTAGAACCCTATCAGCTTGGATTATCAACTAGGAACAAATATTTGCATAAAAGCTGGTCGTAGGACACAAGGCTTTTTTTTTTTTTTTTTTTTAAGTCTTAACCTTGGAGAGATAAAAATAATAAAAATATTATGTTTTCAAATAAATGACCACAAAATTAAAATAAAATATTTAAGATAAAATTATTAAGATAGAAATGATCACTTTTCCCTTCTTTTATGTCTCATTCCTTCTATAAAATGGGGTTATTATTCCCTATCTTGTTCTTTCACAAGGGGTTGTGCTAATCAAAAAGAATGAACTGTAAAGTATTTTCTAAGTGAGATCTCTGATGTTTCTAGTGGATATCCTCCACATGATTTATTAAAAGACATGAGGGGCACTCAGGTGGAGTAGATAGATAGTGCAGTAGATAGAGCACTGGCTCTGGAATCAGGAGGACCTGAATTCAAATCTGGTCTAAGACATTTCACTTACTAGCTATGTGACTCTGAGTAAGTCATTTAACCCCAATTGCTTCACACACAAAAAAAGAGAAAGTAAAAAAAAAAAAAAAGAAGAAGAAGAAAAAATGGAGATAGATAGGCTGTACTGTAGAATTAGTAGACTGGCTATCACTTCTCATTTGATTTCACATTCAACCCTTCCCGATCTTGGCCTTATATTTAAGCAGTTCAACAGTGAGACTGAACACTTAAACCTGTTACCACTAATGCCTTGCCAAACCCCAATCCTGGATAATCTGCTTCTTCTGCTCCTACTTATGTATTACTGAACAATGTTAGAGGAAATCCAAGCTGTGCTGACTGAGAACACTACAATTTTATGGTCTATAATCTCATATAAACTCTGACTGGACAGGTTTAAAATACAATAGGATGGGGGGGGAGAAGGAAGGAGGAAAGGAGGAAAAGGAGGGAAGAAGTAGAGAGAGGGAGGAAAAGGGAAGGAAGGAAGGAGAGAAAGGAAAGGAGGAAGATGATAGATAGATAAATGGGTGGAGGGATGGATAGATGATGATAGATGGATGGATAGAGAAATAGATGTGTGAACTTTAGTCCTCTCTGCATCATGACCTTTCTTTGACTCTTCTCTAATCAATTATCAAATTCCCTATAAAACATATTCTAAATCTTCTCACCAACGTCTATCCCTAACCTCATAAAGAGATGGTCATTCTCATAAAGACCAATTCCTCAGTTTATATCTTTGATCTCATTGCTCCATTCTCCACCAGAAATTTGAGGTGTTTAAGGAGGACTGACACCTCTACTGTGGGGACTTGCTGAGCCCTTTTTACAGCTGTTCATTCACCTTCAGTGTCCATCTTCACCCAACTCTCACCTGTAGTATTAAGAAGCTATAGCATGAACAGCAGCCACATCCTAGTAAAATTGTCTTGGCAGACAGGCTAAATCAGGTTGAAGGTAACTGACATGCCAGGGGGGGGATAATAATCTCTTAATTACCAAATCTAATGACTTTGTCTCAATCCATAACCTTCTGTATCTTTCAACAAAATATAACAGTTATATTTTTTCCCTTCTTGCTTTAGTGTAAAGCTGTTCTCTCAACTGTCCTCTCACTTCTTTGACCTTTCCTTCACAACCTCCTTTACCTAAACCAGCATCCCCTTTTCTAATTATAATTGTGCCCCTGGGCTCTTTCCTCTACATATACAATCTCAGTGAATCCATATGCTCCCATGGGTTCAATTATTACGACTGTAGAAATTACTTCCCCATTTATAAATCCAGCCCTAGATTTCCATGAGTTCTAATGCAACATCACCAACTATCTACTGGGCATTTCCCACTGAATGTCCTATAGGCTTCTCAAACTCCACATGTCTAAAATGTAACTTTACCTTTCCTCTGAATTGCACTCTGCTTCTGAACATAATTATTTTTGTCAACCATGTTATCCTTCCAGTTATCCACGTTCGCAAGCTTAAAGTCATCCTTGACTCCTCTCTTCTCCATCCCACACATTTAATCTGTCCAATAATCTTGTCAATTCTACTCACAGCATCTTTCACATCTATCATACTCTCTCCACACACACAGCTACCACATTAGTTCATGCCTAGACTGCTGAAATAGCTTTCTAACTAGTCTCTTTGCCTTTTCTCCCTTTCCAATCAATCCTTCATACTGCTGTCAAAGTAATATTTCTGAAACATGGCTATGACCATGTCACTCCCCTACACAATCAATTCTAAGGACTCCCTATTGCTTGCAGCATCAAATACAAGCTTCCCTGTTTGGGTACGTAAAATTTTCCACACTCAGACTCCAACTTATCTTTTGAAATTTATACATGATTCTCTATAATGCACTCATTAGCCTAGCTAAGCTAGCCTTCTTGCTATTGATCTTCCATTTCCATCCCTTTGCATAAACTGTCTATAAGCCTGGAATCCATAGCCTCCCTGCTCTTAAACTCTTAGGTTCTTTCAAAACTCAGCTCAGGTGCTTCCCTCCTGCAGTGGGAATTTCAGCTGCTAGTGACTCCTTTGAATTTACTATGTATATATTTGATATATACTTCTAGGTATAGCTTTATCTCTACTGATAGAATATAAGATCTTTATCTTTGTATCCCCATCATCTTACACAGTATTGGAAAGTAGTAAATGCTTGTTAATTGATTACATGAGATAATACATTTCAAGTTCTTTTCATATCTTAAAGTGTACAAAAGTGATTTGCTATTGCTCCTATTACCTAATCAATGAGACCATGACTCTGTTAAAGTATAGACTACAACATTTTGAAAGAAATGCAAAATATAAGAAATGGTCTATACTGGCATAGTAGATAGAGCATTGGCCCTGCGGTCAGGAGGACCTGAGTTCAAAACCAGCCTCAGGCATGTACTAGCTATGTGACCATAGGCAAATCACTTAACCCCAGTTACAAGTAACAAACAAAAAAGGGAGTAAAGAAAGAAATAAATAGTCTTTTCAATCAAAAAGTTTATCTAGAGCGGGACAGATTAAATATTTCCATATATAAGGAAATATTTAACTGGCAAATTAAATAATTCTCCCTCTATGCCCATAATCCAAACCAATTACCAATCCCATCACTAGTAAAGCACAATTTGGAGACTTTAAAGAAAATAATTTAAAAATAGTGAAACAAATAGTGGAACAAATAAAAGATGGAAGGGAAAGTTGGATAATGGAAAACTAATGGAAAGCCTGTATACTAAGAAGAGAAAGAGACCTAGTAAGGAAGAAAGAGATCATGGCAAAATAGGGAGAAGAAGAGGACCTGTTATAATAAGAAAAGGAGAGGCCCTAGTGTAATGATAAAGAGAAAGAGTCCTTTTTAATGGAGAGGGGAAGAAAGAAGAATCAAGCTTTTATATAAAGGAGAAGGACTCTGACATAATGGAGAAGAGATGAAAGGAGCTCTGGTAATGGAGAAGAGAGAAAAAGATAGCACTTTCTAGCACACTTGAACTCATCTCTGTGTATGGGTTGGGCAGTTCTGACTGTGACTATGGTGTGTATGAGTATGTGCTGGATTGGAGGATGGGGAAAGGAGACAAGAGTGAGAGATACTAAAAATAGTGCCTGGGAGTAACTGCATCATAATCCGGATTTACAAGAAAATAAATTATTCCAGCCTTCGCTGTGGTGTCTGCAGGTCACTCACAATCTACCCAACAGAAGTCCTTTTACATCAATGTCACTGAAAAAAGATAGAGAAACACAAATATCCCAGTGGGGAGGGGACGGTGTGTGGGCTTTTACAAAGAGTGTTGGTTATGAAAATCATCTCTTGCCTTCTCAACCTTGGTCTAATTATTTCATTTATCTTTTGCCAGTAGAATGTGGAATGTTATAAAGAACCTCAGTACATAATAGAAGCACACAGCTGAATGGGACTTTAGATCGTTGGTCAGAAAATGTCAGAGCTGGAATGAAACTCGGGACACAGAACATATAATTTCGAAACTGGGAAAGATTTTAGAAAAGAGTG
This sequence comes from Sminthopsis crassicaudata, assembly GCF_048593235.1. NCBI lineage: Eukaryota > Metazoa > Chordata > Mammalia > Dasyuromorphia > Dasyuridae > Sminthopsis > Sminthopsis crassicaudata. The sequence goes on along the minus strand of NC_133618.1, from coordinate 400,748,954 downwards.
TTAGAACTGGATGGAACTGGACTTATAGCATAAAGCAAAGAATATCAGAACTGAAAATAATTCTTGAAATTACCACGGCTGAGATGGCAGAAACATTAAGACATAAAACTCAGAAGGTCTGGGCTGTAAAGAACCTTAGAACACAAGATATAGAATATTAGAACTAGAAAAGATAATAGAACAAATAAAAAAAATTGTAAAACCTTTCTTCTATGACAAATGGTGGCAATTTGCTATTAAATTGGGGGGAGGGAGCATTGTTGGATTGTTTTTCTCCCCAGAAAAGAAGATTAACTCTCATCAAGCAGTATTTCTCATTAAAAACTCCATTTTCCTACTAAATACTAGATTAATGTTGTTTAAATTATGTTGCTGGTAGAAGCGGGGGAGGGGAGAATTAATGAACTTCTACTAAGCAAAAATGTGCATCTGGTAGGAAAGAAACTCTAAATTAATGAAGAAGAAAAACTAAAAAACAATCACTTTAGGGCAGTATTCTCTGAGAAGGTATCATGAACATGCAAGAAAACAATTGAATCAAAGTTTGGGGGGAGGGGGGAAAGTCAGGCAGCTTGGGAAGAAAACTACCAAAACAGGAAGTCACTGTCTATTGTCCTTCAGTCTATTTATGCTTTTATTTGACAATAGCTGTGCAGGTCCCCACCTCACTCCCTTACTGCCCATCCTATATGGAGTCTTGTGTGGATGAATGTGGGATCACGAAATTATGATTTATTATCAATAAATGTTTGATTTATATATCTATTATACCTATATGCCAGATATACTTATATGCCATGTAAAATTTTCTCAGATGAAAAAGGATCACAAGTGGAAAAAGTTTAAAAAGCCCTGCTTTATTTTACTCCTCCCCAAAAAACCACTCCAACCCATCATATCTGACTGTTCTTTGACACATGTACCACTACTGCAGCCATACATTCAGCTCTGATCCCATTCCATATTTTAAGAGGGGCACTAGTAAACCGGAGTGTGTTTAAAGGATAGCGCCTAGGATGATAAGGGTACTAGAAATGATGACTGAGAAAATTGAAGATATTTATTCTGGAGAAGACTTTGGGGAGATGTGAATAATAACTTCAAATATATGAAGGGCTATCATAGGGGAAATGGATCAGAATTACTGATCCTTGGCCTCTAAGCACAGAACTGGAACCAATGAGAAAGATAATGGTGGTCAAATTTTAGCCTTATATAGGAAGAATTCCTAAATGTCCAACAATGAAATTGGTTTCTTATTTCCACAGCCATAGCCAGCAATTCTGGTACCTGGATCAAGCATCACAAAATGATTCTCAGAGCTAGTACAATAAAAACCACTTTCAGATAAGTGAAATCATCCTCCTTCTACAATTCTAATCATCTTTCAAAGCTTATTTCAAATGCTCTCTTCTCTCTCCCTCCTCAAGTATTTCCTGATTCCCCCACATTTGGATCTCCTCCTATTAATTTTTATGTCATTATGTTTACTCTCTTGATCTCTAAAATTATTTACTTTTTATGTCACCTTTGTTTTTATATGTTATTTTGTATTATAATTATTGGTGTGTATCTCAGCTCCCTAGCTAGATCTGAAGTTTCTTGAGAGCAAGGGGCCATGTATTATACATCCTCATCTCTTTCCTAAGATTTAGCCCAGTATTCTTTCTATAATAAGAGCTTAACAAATTGATATTTGATAGATGAACATAGGAAAGAAAAGCAGAATTATTTAAAGTTAAGTTATATGGTACTATTAACAGTATTATGATACAACACTGGATGAAAATGAGCCAAAATGGGTTTAATAGAAAAATGCTGGTTAGCATGTTGTCCAATTTAGATACATTTTAAAGTGTCTAAAGGATAATAATAGAAACTGACACTACAAGGCTGGACTAGTTTCAGATAGTAGATTGTTTTAAGTGCAAAGTGAACTTTGAACCTCATTCCTTAGAAATAGTGAACATAGAAAGTTTTTCCTCATGGGAGAATGGAAATCAAAAGGAGTTAGGAACTAACTGAATATGGGGGAGAGAAGTAATGGTTGACTCCGAAATTCCAAGCATCCAAAAGCTTTGGAAGGTAGCAATATAATTCACAAGTAGGGAAAATGGGAGGAAGGGAAGATTTGGAGAAGAGAAGATGGGGTCATTTTAACAAGCTGAGTTTGAGGTGCTTATTGGACATCAGGTAAAAATGATGAGATGATTACTAGAAACAGACCTCCAAAATAGAGAAAGAAGTTGGAAATATACATTTGGAACTCCTGTATGTATAGTTGAAACTGTGAAGGTGATTGAGATACCAAGGGAGAGAATGTTGAGAATTAATCAATTTGCTAATTAGAATCATTTATTAAAAGATTACTATGAGCCAACTCAGGCAGAAAGGTGGCACAGTGGATAGAGGCCCAGGTCTAAAGTCAGGAAGACCTGAGTTCAAATCCAGCCCCAGACACTTGTTTACGATTTGAGCTTGGACAAGTTACTTTACCCTGTTTGCTTCAACTTCCTCACCTGTAAAAAAAAACTAGAGAAGGAAATGGCAAATTACTCCAGTATATTTGCCAAGAAAATCCCAAATAGGGTCACAAAAAATTAGATATTTCTGAAACAACTAAACCACATACGCCAAGAACTGTGTTAGGCATTGGCAATAAAAATATGAAAGTATGACTGTCTTTTCTCTTATGAACCTTATATTCTAATGGGAGAGAGAATACACATAGAACAGTAATAAAAGATGGAAGTTTTGGCCTGGGGTGGGGGGAAAAGAGGACTGAAAACAGAGATTTGGGATGTGTTTACAATAAACAAAATTACTAGGTTCTTCACCGAAGGGGATTCAACAAGCCACTATCATGTAAAACCACCCAAAAATCCTATCCATTATTTGTTTCCCATCATGCAAAGAGATAAATGGTTACCTAGTGAGTAGACTAATTTCCAGACCCTCTGAAAATACAGGATTCCAGAAAAGAAAGAAGATCAACTAGATTCAATTCTTCCTTAGAGTCCTAGGTTCACTTCCTTGTACTTCAATTTAATCCAGTCTGAATTTATGAAAATAACCAATATATGCAAAGCCTTGGGCTAGAGCTGGATATGCAAAGATGAAGAATAATGTGGTTTCTACTTTCACAGATGGGACTATAGGTGTACATAAATAACAATAATGCAAATTAGAAAGTTACTAACTGAACTGGAGATGGGAAACAGAGCACTTAGAGAATAAAAGAAGATGAAATCACAGTTCATTGAAGAATCACCGAGGAAGGACTTCATAGAGGAGGATCCTTAAGATTCTGGGTATGTTCACAGGACCTCCACCTCCCAAAAGGAAAAAAAAAATGTGAGAAGCTAAAGCAATTAGAGAAAAAAATTAATTAAACATTGTAAATTAAATACTAGGATTGCAAATCTATTTTTTCATCTTATCAATATATTTTGAAATTTTCCACCAGACTCTTAGTCTAATGTCCCATCACAGTGAAGAGATGATCCTGGATTCCCAAAGGGCTACACCAGCAAAAGATAAGCTCTGGATGGCACTATACTACCAAGTAAAAAGACTTTAAGGGAAGACTGCACAAGAAACTATGTGCCTGTCACCTGAGGATCAACCCAGCTAACTTCAGAAAACTTTACCACCCTACAGCTGATCACTATCAGTGATGAACTTTTCTAGTCACAGAAACTTATTAGAATAGATTATTACAATATGGGGTGGCTGGAATATGCATCACTGAAGTAAGTTCCACACTGCTAAAAGTACGGATTCCTGAAGTATAAAAATAAAAATGTTCGTAAATGTGTTATAGCAATGTACCTTTGTCTGTCTGCTTGCTTGTTGCTTTGGGGTGACTTTGAGATTTCCACTAAAGAAGTAAACCAAATAATGATGAGAAAAGCAATAGGCCTTCATTTGTTTCATTTTAATTCATACAAAAGAAGACCTTCTGACTTAATGTAAGACACCCAGGGGGAAAGGCACATTGAGATCACAATTACTCAAAAGAAAAGGATACACCCAAATTTCTGAAGAAGCATGAAAGCAAACCCAGAGGGTTTGAGTGAAATAATCTTGAGGCAACAACAGTAGACAGAGAAATCATACAAGAGACTTTTCAGATTTAGGACTAAGCTCTTGTTACCCTTTCTCCTTCCCCCTTCCCCCCTCCCCGTCCAAGTAAAGGCAGCTCTCCTGTATTGTCCCACAACATAGGGGATGCTCTGGGATGGGGATCAGGAAAAGGTATTTTATAGGGAGGAGTAGGTTCTCTAGCAGACACATCTGACTAGTTTCCTACATCTGATAATAAAGGTAGGAAGATTAGGGAACTGGGAGATCCCAGTATGGTTAGAGAGGTGGGCTGGGTCAGCCTCCTAATAAGGGGGAGGAGGTGGGATTCTAGAGGGCTAAATCTAAACAGAAGACAACTTGTCCTAAGTATAGAACCCAAAATTTCAAAAGTTTTTCAGTCTGCCACAATTTACAAATTCAAATCAAAAGGAAAGGTCCTCTAAAGCCAATGTTATGCTGACAAATGTTTAACAACGAGCTGCATACACATTTTTTGAAATTAATCTGTTTTATTAACATTTTCTTTTTCACTTCCTTAAGTCTAGACAATCAACAACAACAACAACAAAAAAAATCTAGCTCAGATTTGTAGAACTTGCTGATTTCTGAGGTGTAAATACTCACATTGAAAATTAACAATCAGCTCTTGAGTTGGTTCCAGTACAGCACTGCCTAAAGCCTTGCTGCCAAGAGGCCCCAGAGGATCTTAATCTACCACCATACCAGGTTTATGATACCACACACACAGTGTATAAGCATTCATGTAGTAACTAACAATCATATCTACCCCCAGGGAAGGAGGATTTCTTCAAAAAGCCAACACAACCTGGGCTTCCCCTCAGCAGCAATCCTGCCCGGCCCTTCTTCCAGGATGTTTCTTCCCTCTTCAGTACAGTCTAATGGTAAGTACACTGACTTTGCAGTCAGAAAGTGTCCTGACTTTTGGATCTTGCAAGACAATTTGTGTGTCATCAGAAAGAATATTTTCCCCTCTCTGGACCTCAATTGATTCTTCTGTAAAATGGAGGAATTTTAACTAGTTCATTTATAAGGACATAAAATTATGTTGTTGATCAACCTAGATTTCAGCTCTTCCAGAATTAAATTGGCCTGAGCTATCCAACTGAAGTCAACTCATTGACCTCTAGTAGTCTCTGGTTGATGATGATGCTATTATAGCTCAAAAGGCATATTCAGAATTGATGCTCAAGAACATCAGGGTGATATCTCCATGAGGAGAAAATCTATTCATCTCAAATCAAACCCTTGCTCTCAAAGAGAGGAGCCAATTGGCAAAACTGATAAGACGAAGGTAATTTAAAGGTCAAACGAAGGTTGGTTATCAAGCTGCCTTTTCTCATGACAAATGCATCTGAGATGCTGCTTTTGCAAAAGGAAGGTGATATTTTAAGACAGATGGCTTATCAGTGAAGGCAACATTGACTGCCAGATAGGAAAACTTCCTATATTAATCCAGCCACTGGAGAAAAGTGTCTATCTACCTCTGGGCCTTATTTTAGAAGTTTAAAATCATACATTATTGGGGCAGCTAGGGGGTACAGTGGATAGAGCACCAGCCTTGAATTCAGGAGGACCGGAGTTCAAATCTGGTCTCAGACACTTAACACTTCCTAGCTATGTGACCTTGGGCAAGTCACTTAACCCCAGCTTCAGGAAAAAAAATCATACATTATGTGTAAGTTGTAATGGACTTGAGAACCTTGGCTATTAGAGCTAGAAGGGATCTTAGACTCTATAACACCGGTGCTAAAAGGGAATCAAGAACATCAAAGGTGAAGGAAAGGAAACCACAATATAATGTTAATACTGAAAGAGACCAAAGAGCACAGAATGTTAGAGCCCAGCTTTGGCTGTAGAGCATGGGACATAGAATGTTAGTGATAGGCCCTTCCTTTCAGATGAGAATACTGAAACCCACCAGTATGGGATAAGGGAGTAGTGTTCTTACCTCTTATTAACTAAGCCTCATAGGCAAATCAAACCTAAATTCCACTGGAATTCAAAAATGCTAATATTCTAGAACTATAATCCAAAAGTTACATCATAGAGCACTAAATTTCACCCTTATTGATAGTAATATGAATATACATAGCATTTTACTATATGCCAGCTATGATAAGCACTATATTTTCATTTAATCAACATATAACAACATAAGTACTGTTATTATTCCCATTTTACAGATAAGGAAACTGAAAGAGATGAATGACTTATCCACGGTCATATGGCTAGTAAACATCTTAAGCTAGATTTGAACAAAGGGCTTTTCTGACTCTAAGACCTCTACAAATAAGCTTACATATACATGTACTTGTTCCCATAGAAAGACCACTGTGTGTCAAATGAGGGAGCTGGACTAGAGGATATTTATGTAGAAAAAAACAACACAAGACTTTGTGTTTTAGGATCTCTTCTAGCCCTGACATTTTATGGTGAGGACATCAAGAAATCACTTGTAGACAGGTCAAAAACCTTAGGTTCCTAATTCCCAGGTTAAGATCTTTCTCATTACATTGTCAGGAACTTTTCTTATTTCGTTGTCAGGAAAACATAATTGTATGTCTGTTGAGCAAAATTGAGAACTCCTAAATGTAAACTCCCAATTTAATGTTATAAAGCATCCATTTTAAAGAAGTTAAATGGTAGGGGAAATATAAAAGGAAAAGTTAGAGAATAATACTATATCTATGATATTACCATGTCCAAAAGGAGAAGAAGGGAAGGAAATACTAATTAGACTTATGACTTCATGGCTAGAGGAAAACCTCTGGTGAGGAAACTATCTTAAGCAATGCAGATAGCTTATAATCTCAGAGCATGATTTGAAAATACAAAGTGGTTTGCCCAGTGACAGGGAGCTGGTGTATGTCAAAGGGAAGACTTGAACCAAGATTTTCTTTACAACGAGGCTGTCTCCCTCTACATATCCCCTATAACATGCTGCATCTATAATGTGTGTGTGTGTGTGTGTGTGTGTGTGTGTGTGTGTGTAGATCAGTAGAAGAGAAGAATAATGCATTGGGCTATTACAACCAAAGGCAATATCCCTTAAGATCACAGAGCTCCCTTTGCTTTAAGTTCACCAAGCAACCTTCATTATTAATTTGGTTTCCCATGTGGACTTTCTGGGAAGGGAATGTGCTGACTGGCCAACATCAGGAATTTAATCATGTCAGCAGGTATATTTCATAGCATAGTGGGGAAAAAAATCACTGGACTTACTTCGAGTTTGAGTAGCTTGAGGTGAATCCTGATTCCTACACTGGCCAGCAATTTTTTTTTCCCTCTTTCGAGATGCATTTCCCAGTTTGTAAAAATAAGGAAGCAACTTGCTTCAATTGGTTATTACAAGGAAGGAAAAGGAAATAAGCATTCATATAAGCATCAACTATGTACCACCAGACTAAACAAGTTTTTATTAAATATTATCTCATTTGATACTTGATTATCTCATGTGCTGTATCAATAAAAATTTAATAGATGCCTACTGTGTGCAAGACATTGTGCTAAGCACTGAGGATCAAAGTAAGAGACAAAAGTTCCTGATCTCAAGGATTATGCAGTCTTATGGGGAAGACAACATGAAAATGAATGTATGCAAAGCAAGCTATATACAGGATAAAACAGGAAGTAATAGAAGAAAGGCACTAAAAGGTGGATTTGGGACTTAAGAGAAGCCAATAGTTGGAGCAGAGGAGGGACAGCATTCCAGGTATGAGGGACAGCCAGAGCCATGAAATGGAATGTCTTGGGACAGTGACTGTGGAACAGTCAGGAGGTCAGTGATACTGTATCAAAGAGTCTTTTCAGGGAGTAAATTGTAAAAAGACAGGAAAGGTAGAAGGGAGCTAGGTTATAAAGGGTTTTGGATGCCAAATAGCATTTTTATTTGATCCTGGAAGCAATAAGAAATCATTGGAGCATATTGAACAGAGTAGTGACATGATCAAACGTGCTTTAGGAACATTGCTTTAATGATTGAATGGAGGATGGATTGGAAAGAGGAGAGAGCTGAGGCAGTCAGACCTACAAGCAGGTTATTGCAATAATCCAGGTGTGAGAGAACAGAAAGAAAAATATGTAAACCTCAATATGCTATAGAAATGAGAATTATCTTTCTCAAAGAAATTCCTATAGAAATGGTCCTGCAATAAGCCACCAACCTAATGGTTCATTTATATTTAATGTTCTAAGGGTTATTGCACAGACAGGTAAAATGATTGCTTTTTATAAATGAATAAATGCATTAAGATATAAGGTCTTTTGTGGGCTCAGTAAAAGCATCTTTGGGACAATAAGAACAAGCAGGATAGCATGTGTCTTATCATGTTCTCATATGGTTTTGATTTCTTCCAATAAATCTCTATCTACATTTTGAAAGATTTTAATTCCATGTAGCTTGTAGATTGAGTTTTTTGACATTTATTTTAAAAGTTGTTTTTTAAATTTTTGTTGATTAATATTACATGCAAGTGATAATGTTCCAGTTCTAAAACAATTTATTTATTGAATTCATGAAGTTCATGATGATGATGATGATGATTCAACACAAATGAATTAACTATCTTCTGACTTGAAGAAAGTCAGTACCATAGAGTTTGACCACCTTTTGTTGTAACTGAAATATCCCAGGGATTCAATCAGAAGATAGTGTTTAAGACCTGTCTGACTTTTAGTACATATCTGACTTTGCAATGACTTCCCTCTCTCAGCCTCAATTTGTGATCTGTAAAATGGAAGAGGGGTTAGGAGAAAACAGCAATGAAGGGGAATAGGGACTAGATGATATCTAAAGTCTTTTCTAGCTCTAATAACATGTGATTCTATGATAAAAAAAAAAAATAAGTAAATAAACCATCTGCAGAGCTAAGGATCCAGCCAGAGAACTGAGATGACCCTCAACCAAGAGCTGCTGTCTCATGAGGCCTATTATCAGCAGCCTGCTAACTTCACCTTTTTACCTGTGACAAGGGTATTTTTCCCACTTTACAGATGGAGAAACAAAATCACAGAGTGTCTAAGTGATTTGCTCAAGGTCAATTCAAGAATCTTGAATACAACAAACATTTATAAAATACCTACTATGGGCAAAACCCTGTGCTAGGCATTGGGACCATAAAGACAAAAATAAAACAGTCCCTCACTTCTGGAAAGTAACAGTCTACTAGGGATTATAACTTTTACGTAGATAATTACATATAAAAAATTTGGAAAAGATTTTTTTTAATGGACAAATGGAGGGAGGATCAGCGAATGATTTGTGGAGGAGGGGGAAGCTAAGTTAAGCCTTAGATTGAGATAGGTTCTGAAATGTGACTCTGACCACCTCTAGAAAGAGGAAGTGATGAACTCAGTGCAGATTAAAATATATTTTTTTCTATTTCTTTCTGTTACTTGTTTGTTTTGGGTGGTTTGGAAGGCAATGAACATGGCTATTTCCCACATTAGCCATGTAGGAATCTATTTTGCATGACTATATTGGATGGATATAATGGATAAAGTCCCTTATATCTTGCCTTCTCAGTGGGTTTTTTAAAAATTATAAGTGAATCTGAGAAGAGAGTGAATTCCAGCCATGGAGAAAAGTTTCTGTAAATACACAAAAGTGGCAGAAACCAAAGAATAGCTGCTAATCTAATTTTGCCTTGAAGGTCAATAATGTGCAATAATGCTAGAAGGGCAGATGATCCAAGTTATAGAGGATGCCAAGGTGAGAAATTTATATTTTACCTTAAAAGTGAAAGGAAGGTACTGAGAGTTTTTATTTGTTTTTCTATTTATTTGCTTGTTAGCATGGGAATGATACAGTCAGAACAGTGTCCTAGAACTCTTACATAATATCAAACAAATAGCTATTAAGCATTTAACCACATGCTAGCCATTGTGCTATGTATTTTACAATTCTCATCTCATTTGAGTTTTACAACTACCTTGGGAGATAGATGCATTTTGCAGATCTTACAGATAAGAAAACTGAGGCAAACAAAGCCTAAGTAACTAACTCAAGGTCACATATTATTAAGTGTCTGGGGATGGAATTAAACTCTAATCTTTCTGATTTCATGTCCAGTACTCTGTCTCCTGTGCCATCTAGCTCTCTCAATCAAGAGGAACTGGGAAAGGCTTCTTGAAGAAGGGTTTAGCTAAGATTTGAATGCCAAGAGATGGAGATAAGAAGGGAGAGCATTTCAGGCATAAGAGGTAGCTAGAGAAAATTCATAGAGTTAGGAGATGAAATGTCTTATTTGAGGAACAGCAGGGAGGCCAGTGTCATTAGACAAAGGTATTTGGAAAAGCTAGAAGGGTACAGGGAAGGTAAAAGAAATTGAAGAAAGGTCTTTAAAAACCAAAGTATTTTATATTTGATTTTGGAGGTAACAGGGAATTACTGATTTGATCAAATAGGGATAGGGCAGAGTGATATCATCAAACTTGAGTTTTTTCACACTTGAGTGTGTGTGTGTGTGTGTGTGTGTGTGTGTGTGTGTGTGTCTGTGTGTCTGTGTGTATGAAGTATTGTGAAGTGTGAGGAGGAGGATGATTAAGGAAAGTAGAAGTAGGGAGACAAAATTAAAGTATTAAAACAGTCCAGATGAGAGATAACAGGGGTTTTAACTAGGTAACTATGTAACTATAAATATATTATGGAGGTATAAATCACAATAAAAAGACTAGCAGGACTGGAAGTATCAGATCTGTGTAATCAAAGGACCTCAGTTCGAATCCCATCAAATCCCATGAGGTTTAACTTGAGGTTAATTTATTTGGATTATAAGATAAGGCTTTTAGGGTCCTTTCTGGCTCTACATCTATGATCTGGATCCTACTGACTCCTGATCTCCAGGCTTTTTCTATATTGCCTCCCTATTCCTTTCCGATTCCTTTGGTCCTTTGGTGCAGGCTGTGCAAAAGGCTATAAATACACACACATGAGATACCAATCTCTGAAGTAATCAATATACTTCTACTTTCAGGATAACATTCAACTCAAAGTGTTTGCCTGACCTGGAAGAAAAGATCCAATTGGAGAACTGTTAAGAAACTAGAAAATGGTGAAACATTAGTTGACCTGAGATATTAATTAGAGCTAGACCACATTCTAGTAGCAATTCTAACAGCTTGTTCTATCTGTATAAATCCACCTATCCTTCAAGACTCAGCCTGTCTCATCTCTTCTAAGTCCATATAGTGCTTTCTCTTTCCCATTATCTTTCTGACTATTTGTATCACGCCCTGGGTTTATACTGCCTTGTTTTGTTATGGGTGTATCTTTCTCCCCTTAGATTAAATTATGAGCTCTTTAAAGACAAAGATTATGTTTCAACTTTTTCTCCCCCGTAGGTCCTCAGCATATAGTAAGTCCTCAATAAAATCCAACAGGACAACCAAAAAGAATAGTACCTGACATTTGTAAAGAACTTAATATTAAAAAAAAAAAAAAACTTTTTCCTTCATAGTATCTCATTAAATCCTCTCACCAACCCTGTGAATTAAGTCATGCAAAAGTATTATTAGCCCCATTTGCCAGATGAAGAAACTGAAGCTCAGAGATGTAACAGTCACATGACTAGCACATGGCAGAAATGTGATTAAAACAACAGTAATAATTCTAATTCAGGCCTTCATCCCTTATTACTGAACTATCCTAATAGCCTTATAACTGTTCTTCCTGCCTCCATTCTTTCCTACTTTATTTATCATTAACATGACTTCCAGATTAAACTCCTTAACCTGATCACATTACTTACTTGATAAGAAAAAAAGGAAAAAAAATTCTCAGTGGCTCCCCATCATCTTTATTTCCCTATTCATTTTCTTTTTTAAAATAATATTTTATTTTTCCAAATACATGCAAAGATAATATTCAACATTCATCTCTGCAAAAACTTCTGTTCCAAAATGTTCTCCTCTCTCCCAGTCTGCCCTCCCCAAGGCAGCAAGCAATCTGATATAAATTTAATTTATGGGCAATCCTTCTTAACATATTGCCATACTCATCATGCTGCACAGAAAAATCAGATCAAAAGGGGAGGGATACATGAGAAAGAAAAAACCAAGCAAACAAACAACAATGAAAAAAGGTGAAAATATTGTTTTGATTCACATTCAGTCTCCAAAATTCTCTCTCTGGATGCTGATAGCGCTTTTCTTCACAAGTCTTTTGAAATTGCCTTGAATCACCTCATTGTTGAAAAGATTGGCTCTCCATTATCTAGAAAATCAAAGTCCAAACTGTTTAATATGACATTCAAGGCCCTCTACAACTTATTATTTTCAACCTTAATCCATACTAATTTCTTTCAAGAACTCCACATTCCTGAAAAAATGAGATGACTTACCCTTATCCAGATTTATTCTTCTTTATGTTACCTAGTTTCCTCTCATATTCTCCATCTTAAAACCTTTCCCTTCCCACAAGAAGTGCCATCTTCTTCAGGGAGTCCTTCTGAATCACACTTCTCACAGGAAGAGATAACATCTCCCTTGTCTAACTAATCTCATATAATGCTCTCTTTGGACCTTTTCAAACTTAAAGTATAGTGATCTGTATCCATGTTTCATGCTCCAGGGATTGTGTCATATCTTATTTCTATCTATTCCCACACCTAAGTATATAGGTAGACATTTGGTAATTATTTGTTAAATTGAACTCAGGTCTTCTGATTCCCATGCCAGGGTTCTTTTGGATTGTAAAATAAAAAGGGATCCAAAGAGCACCATAGAGTATCCATCAATTGGTAAATGGCTAAATAAGTTATAATATGTAAATGAAGAATATAATTGTATTGGAAAGCATGATGAAAGGAATTTTCTCTGAAATTGGAAAAATTTGTATAAACTGAGGCAGAATGAGGTGAACATGACAAAGAGAACAACCGATGCAATTACAACGATTCAACTAATTATGAAAGATTTAAGAACTTGAGTCAATGCAATGACCAACTATGATTCCAGAAGACCCATGATGAAACCTTCTACCCACTTTCTGACAGAAAGTTGATGGCTGAGACATATAGTCTCTGGACATGAAGGTGGGATTTGTTTTGAATATATATATATGTATGTATGTATATTCGTTATCAAGATTCTATTTTTTCTTTTTTCCAACAGATGATTGTGCAAGAGATAAACATTCTTCTGTTTACTAAAAAAGAATAAATGTAATTTTAACAAGAGTACCAAAGCAACCCCTGAATTCTACAGATAAGCAAACTGGATTCCAGCAAAATGAAATGATTTACTCAAAGTTACACAGTAAGTAAGAATCAGAGTAGGACTTGAACCTAAATCTCCTGACCCCAAGTTTAATTTTCTTCCATATCATATCCTTTTACCCTTTATAAATTTATAGAGTAATGTGTCCCTTATCTAGAACTCAGTCCTTCACCATATTTCCCTCTCTGGAAGTAGCCAAGAACTAAAAAAAATGTTAGTTCTAGGCTTCTGATATCATTGAAGCTCATGTAAGTCATAGATCGCTAGAATATCAGAATTGGAAAGCACTTTGGAGATCACCTAGTCCAGTCCGTATCAGAGAAAGAGACTCTTTCACAAGATAACCAAGGCAACCAGACTGTTTGAAGATCTCAAATGATAGGACCTTCTCTAGCATTCAATAATTTGAACAGCTATAATTATGAGTAATTTTTACTCTTATACTGAACTGAAATTTACCTCCCTCTTAAAATCCCATTTCTGTTCTAGAACTAAGCAGCTCATCATCCTTTGCAGAAATGACATCATCTATATATCTGTCATGAGCTAAGACATCTTCCCTAAAATAATCTTTCAGAAGACATCCCTCATATGATTCCTATGTTTTTTTCTTCAACCTAAATATATTGACTTCCTCCACCTATAGCTGGCATTGTCTAGCAATTATTTCCCTTCTCTGGATATACCCCAATTTGTCACTTAGAGAAGAAGTGCTCAGACCCTCCTTTGATGCCTTTTGACCTTTTTTATACACTTTTAACAAGCTTGGTTATCAGTTTTCTAAGGGCATAGCCTATTAGAATGAGGAACTGCTACATAAAGTAAGAAGTGACAACTAACAATGAAGAAAAATATAGAAAAAATTAGAGATCCTAGAACCCAAAGATCACAGTCATTCAAAGCCCATTTGTAAAGGAAGAAACATCTGAGCAACAGTAATAGTGTGCACAGTTTCACGGTATTATAGTCCAGTGTCATCATTCATAATTATAATCCTTAGTCACCAAGAACATATTATATATACCTCTCATGAGCAGCACCAGGTATAGCTGAATTTAGGAATTGGATGAAAGGATTTATATAACAAACCCTACCTGGAAACCAAAGAGATAGAATCTTCTGGATAAATGAACATTCTAGAAAGCAAAGAACTTACCCCAGTAAACACTAAAATCTTTTTATATTTTCAGTGCCTTCTTCAAAAATATTTTTAAGATGCATCACTTACTTCCCTGAATGTGCAGAATTCCAAACCAGACTATTCACATGGTGTTAAGGTGCCTTCAATTTCATATATCCCTGCAGTTTGATACTTGGAAATCCCTTGGAGATGAAAAAATCTACTGTGGGGTATGAAAGAAAACACTGAAAAAATAACAAGAAACTGGAAGGAAGTGGGTGCCTATACATTAGAGAATGGATGAACCATTGTGTTATATTCATATATAGGGGCAGCTAGGAGGCACAGTGAATAGAGTGCTGAGCCTTGAATCAGGAAGACTCATCATCCTGAATTCAAATCCAGTTTCAGACACTTGCTAGCCATGTGACTCTAAGCCTGCTTATCCATTTGTCTCAGTTTCCTCATATGTAAAATGAGCTAGAAAAGAAAATGATAGAACAGCTAGAAGGTACTAGCCTTGGAGTCAAGAAGACCAGAGTTCAAATCCAGCTTCAGACACTTAACACTTACTAACTGTATGACTCTGGGCAAGTGACTTAACCTCAATTATCTCCCAAAAAAAGCTCCAAAAAAAATAAAATGACAAACTACTTCCGCATCTTTGTGAAGAAATCCCCAAATGGAGTTATGAAGAGGTAGACACAACTGAAATGACACAACAAAACCCTTAACATCATGCTATTCCATATCTCTTTTCCTTTTCATATCTGTCTTCTAACTTCCTTTAAGCCCCACTTTTTCAAGCCCCAATTTCTGCAAGAAGCCTTTTCCTTCATTTTAATGTCCTCCTTCTGAGACTATTTCTACTTTATATTATTTATATCTTATTTATATGTAGTTGTTTGCATAATATCCCCCTCATTGATTGTGAGCTCCCTGAGAGCAAACATTGTCTTTTGATCTTCTTTGTATCCATCACTTAGCATAAACGTCTGGCAAATATAGTGTATAATAAATACTAGGTGATTAATCAATTGTTACCAAAAGAAAAAATATCAGGCATTTGGAGAAACTTGGGAAAATTTAAATGAATTGCTTAGAACAGACTAAGCAGAACCAGAACAATTTACCAGTAATCACAATATTACAAAATAAAACAGCATAGAAAAATTTGAGAATTCTAATTAATTCAAGAAGCAGTCATGACTTCAGAGAGGAGCTGTTTAAGCATATCTGCCACTTCTCTACAGAGAGGTGGACGGGAGTATGAAATGAGACATACATTTTCAGTCATGCTTAATTGTAGAATTGTTTTGCAGTTCTTTGTTACATGAGAAGATAAGTAAAAGGGTCGGTCATCTTTTGAGAAATTATGTCTTTAAAAGATCGATAAAACATTTCACATACCCAAGAAAAAAAGAAAACAGGTGTATGGGTTCATGTCCCTGGATTCTGGGCCTAGCTGGAATTTAATTGTCATTGTAAACTGGAACTTGTACAATGATAACAAAGAGGTTTCTGAATTATATTCAATAGATAGCATTCAAGAGAATTGAGATCTAATAAGATTAAGATCTGATAAGATAATAAGGCTGATGAGGAAAATAATAATGATGTTGATGATGATTGATGATGATAAGCTGACAGCTCAACTTCTAGATTAGAAGCCCTTGGAGATCTTGAAAAACAGCCACTTTTCAGCAGAGCAGTTAAAAGCATATAAATGTAGAAATAAGAAAATCATATTTCAACAAATTCTAACAAGTTCTGCCACTGACTCTCTATAAGACCTTGGGCAAGTATCCTCTCCTTTTAAATACTCATTTTCTCCTTTATAAAAAGAAAAGAATGTCTTACATACTTTCTAAAGCTTCTTCTAGCATCAATAATCCATATTGTAAACTTCCCTTGTATCTTTAAAATGTTATGCAGCCCAAATATTTCTTATTCTAGATTCCAAGGTCCTTTGAAAATAAGGGGTCAGTTAATAATTTCTAAAATTTCTTTCAGTTGATACTCTAAACTGAAATGTTCCTTCTAGCTCTGACATTCAAAGCCTCTAGGCTCTTCCTCTGCTTTGAGGAGAGAACAAGAAACAGACAAACAGTGAGAGAGAGAGAGATAGATGTGTATATATATACACATGTATGTATATACATATATATGGAAAGAAAGAGGAGGGAGAAAGGAAGAGAGAGAGAGAGAGAGAGAGAGAGAGAGAGAGAGAGAGAGAGAGAGAGAGAGAGAGAGAGAGTGTGTGTGTGAGAGAGTATGTGAGAGAGTGTGTGTGTGAGAGAGTGTGTGAGAGTGTGAGAGTGTGTGAGAGAGAGTATGAGAGTGTATGAGAGAGAGGGTGTGAGAGTGTGAGAGAGAGTGTGTGAGAGAGTGTATGTGAGAGAGAGTGTGTGTGAGAGAGTGTGTGTGTGTGAGAGAGAGTGTGTGTGAGAAAGAGTGTGTGTGAGAAAGTGTGTGAGAGAGAGTGTGAGAGAGAGTGTGTGTGAGAGAGAGTGTATGTGTATGAGAGAGAGTGTGTGTGAGAGAGAGTGTGTGTGAGAGAGAGTGTGTGTGAGAGAGAGTGTGTGTGAGAGAGTGTGTGAGAGAGAGTGTGTGAGAGAGAGTGTGTGAGAGAGAGTGTGTGAGAGAGAGTGTGTGAGAGAGTGTGTGAGAGAGAGTGAGAGAGAGAGTGAGAGAGTATGTGTGAGTGTGTGTGAGAGAGAGTGTGAGAGAGAGTGAGAGAGTGTGAGAGAGTATAAAAGAGAGAGAGTAAGAGAGAGTGTGAGAGAGAGTGTGTGAGAGAGAATGTGAGAGTGAGAGAGAAAGAGAGAGTGAGAGAGAGTGTGAGAGAGAGAGAGAGAAGAGAGAGAGAGAGAGAGAGAGAGAAGAGAGAGAGAGAGAGAGAGAGAGAGAGAGAGAGAGAGAGAGAGAGAGAGAGAGAGAGAGAGAGAGAAAGAAACAGAGGGAAAGAGAGACAGAGACAGAGAAAGAGAAGGAAGGAGGGAGAGTGGGCAACAATAACTGATGCCCATTCAATCTAGGACAGTAGCATCTCAGATTACTAAAGGTGAGATATACTGGCTCATTTACTATTATTAATCAGGATAATTCATCATGTTTTAAAGAAGACCCCTGTACTAGGAAAGAAAACCTGCAATGAGGCAGAACTCCTGAAGTCTGGAGTCCTGAAGAAATTCCAGCATCCAGTTTATGTTGAGAATGAGACAGATTTGGAAATCAACCAATCAGCTGGATACTATGAAGGCACCAGAGAGAACTAGAGCTCCAGACTGCAGAGCCTCAGGGAAAAGTATTTACAACTTCAGCCTCGTCTTTTTTATTGTTCTTTTGCAAGCCAACTTTTTAAAATTTGCAGTTTCTGATCCATGCTACAAAGTCCTAGTTTTGCTACCATAAAAAAGAGGCAGTCAGACTTGATGTTTAATGTTCCCTTCTAACTCTCAAACTATAATTCTATGCATTCCTTAAGCAAGTTACATAAGGATTAGTTGAAAATGTTGGGGGGGAAGGGTGAGAAGACTTAAAGGGGACATGATTGCTGTCCAGATAGTTTAAGAGGGAAGGCAACTGAAAAGAGACTTGTTCTATTTAGTCTCAGAAAGCAAAATTAGAAGCAATGAATAGAAATTAGTAAGAGGCAGATCTTAGCTCAACAGAAGAATTTTCTTATAATTTTAGTTGTCCAACCCTAAAATAGACCTCCTATAGAGGTAGTATCACAGAAATATAAAATGACTAAATTTTAGAGCCATAATATCACACAAACTTGGAATCCTAAGGTCTTAGAATTACAGAACCTTAGAATGGAAAAGTCAGAGAAGCAGGGATTCATAGATGTTATTCCTAGGTAAGCCTGTTGTATTTGTTTTGTTTCCTAATCACAGGCTGCAACCTGGGTCCCAGTCAGCCACGTCACAAGTATCATGCTGTCATAGATGATAAAATGAGAGTGGAAAGGTTGTCCAATACAACTAATCCGCATTGTTGAGAGGACACTCTAGATCAAGAATTATTAAACTTTTTTTCTGTCATGAAATCTCTTGACAATCTGGTAAAGCCTATAAACCCCTTTTCAGAATGTTTTTAAATGCATAAAACAAAATATTACAATAGAAACCAATTATATTGAAATATAGTATTCAAAAAAAATTTTTAACAAATTTAGTATGTGTGGAATTGAAGTAGATTAAAACGCCTGCTTATAAAATATATAAAAGAAATTAAACAGCTAATCAATGAATAAGGATTTTTATTTTTAAAAAGATTTTATTGATACTTTAAATATTTTGTCCCATATATTTTTTATTTTGATGTCAATTTTAGTTCATTTTTTTAAATTATCAAGTATTTATTTTTCTCTTCAATCTCCTCTCTCCCACTACGAAAAGAAAAAGCAAGTCTTATAACAAATAAGTATAGACAAAATAATTGTATTGGGCATATCCAAAAATGCATGTTTCATTCAGCATAATAGTATATTATCTTTAGGTCAGAAGATAAATATTCTTCATCACTGGCCCACTTCAATAATAATTGATAGATATATTGAGTTATTAAATCTTTCAAAACTTTTTTTTGTTTTTACAGCATTAGTGCTACAAAAAATTTTTTTGTATTTTTACAACATTGGTATTACAACATTTTTTCTTGGTTGTGCTCACTTTTCTCTGCATCAGTTCATACACATTTTCCAAGCTTTCTCTGAAACAAATCTCCTTCAACATGTCCTATGGCGCAATAGAATTTAATTATATTCATATGCCACAATTTATTCAGCTGTTCCCCAGTTGGATTCCTTTAATTTCCAATTACTTATTAATACACAAAAAACCTTCTATAAATATTTTTATATCAGTTCATTTCCTATTTCTTTGGTCTCTTAGGGGTATATAATGTACTAATAGTATCAATGAATCAAAGCATATGCCTTTTTGAGAATGGTTCCAAATTGTTTTTTAGAATGGCCAGACCAATTCCCAACTAAAGGTGCATTACTTGTTTTCCTACAGCAACTCCATTTTGTCATTGTTCTTTTTTTGTCAGTTCTGCTAGTCTGATGGGTATGAGATAAAACCTATGAGTTGCTTTAATTTGCATTTTCTTATAGTTAGTGATTTGGAACTCCTTTTCATGTGGCTCTAAATAGCTGAAGTTTCTTCCCTTGAATAAGCGCTTTTTGAGCACTATGTAACTAGTACTGGGGATACAAAAACAAAACAAATAATCCCTATCCTCAAGGAGCTTACATTCTCCCAGGGGAAATGCAACACTTAAATATACAAAATAGATACACAATTAGTACAAGGTAATTTCTGCAGCTGAAAATATAAGGAAAGCCTGCTGAAAAACCTGAAGCTGGAACTAGATTTGAAGGAAGCAAGGGATTTTAGCACTTTAACATAAGGAAGGATACATTCTAGGCATGGAGTACAAAGGTATAGAGAAGGGCATGGAACATCATATTGTATAAACAATAGAGTGCATGAAGGAAGTAATGTGCAATAAGTCTGAAGAGGTAGGCTAGAGCAATATTGTGAAAGACTTTGAATGACTAACAAGCAGAAGAGTGCATTTGATTGCAGAGCAATAGGGCTCAAGCCTGTTAGTAGGGCAATGCAAAGGTAAAACCTGTGCTTTAGGAGAATCATTTTGGCAACTGGAGTATACATAAAATGAAGACTGCCCTTTTCTCTTGGAATTTTTCAGATAATTTCTTAAGTTGGCATAGCACTTTTAACGGTGCACATCCCATATCTATTCTCTCATTTAATCCTAGCAGCATGCCCTTTGAAGTAGATGAGACGTTTATTCCTATTATAGACCAAAAAAGGAGGTCCAGAAAAGAGAAGTCATCTGCTCAGTCATGTGGTGAATTAGAACACAGCTCTCCTGATGATCCTTAGTCTTGTTTTCCTGCAATGCAGAGCCTAGCCCTGACAAATAATTGTCCACAGACCAGCTGAGAGGATTTTTCACAAAGCAAACACCCATCAGGAATTTCCTTTGCCCCCAGTGCATCCAAACAAGCCCAAAACCTCCAAAACCAATCAGTGGCTTGGTGTGGGGTTGTGTGGGGCCATCTGAACAGAGGTTTAATGAGTAGTTTATGATTCCTAAGTGTCTGCAGTAAGCTGTTTGCTTGACACAGGGATATGGCCCTTTTGCCACAACATAATGAAGGCCTTTAGCCCCTCCATAGCCTAAGTAAATCACCCTGGCCTTCTCTCATCTGTTCCTTGGTCAGAGAAATTGCCAACCCCCCCCAAAAAAAATGCTGAAGTCAGGGAGAAAAAGGATCCAACCTTTCTAGGGTTTGTGTGTGCAAAAGGAAACAAATCCCACCTCAGACTGTCTCTGCACCAAAATGAATCCCAGGCTAATAGAGACAGATGTTCCTTGGAACATAGAGTGTCAGAGTTTGATAGAACCCTAGAAAACAGAGTTTGATAGAACCCTAGAACATAAATTATCAGTTTTTGATAGAACGCTAGAACATAGAATCTTAGTGCTTAAAAGGAGAAATGAACAAGCAGTTATTAAATACCTACTATGTGCCAAGCACTGTGTTAAACATTTTACAAATCTTTACATCAATCCTGGGGAGTAAATGTGATCGCCATTCTCATTTTGCACTTGAGGAAATTAAGATAGAAGGAGGATAATGACTTGTTTAGGACCACATAGCTAGTAAGTATTTGAGGTCAAATTTTAACTAAGGTCTTCCTGATTCCAGGCCCAGAATTCTATTCATTATGCACCTTAAGATCTTGGAACTAAGACTTTGAAAGGAACCTTGGAATAGAAAATATAGAATATTGGTGCTAAAAGACTTCAGAGACTGTCTGATACTACTCCCTCAGTTCACAAATATGGAAACTAGTGGTGGATGTGACTTACCTAGGATCATACAACCATTTAGTGGCAGAGCCAAAACAAATACCCAGGTTTCTTTGGCACATCCTTAGAATGCTCACACCCCTCCAAGTTGTACCCTACTCAGTTCTATACTCCCCAGATAATGGCCATGTGCTTTTACATGCTTTATCTCATCTGCTATTAATAACTTTCTGGAGTTGAGAAATCAAATATCATCATATTACAATGACAAAACTGGGACTTTTAAAAAATGAAACCCCTTGTACAAGATCATCCAGATACTAAGCTGTAGACCTCTCATTTGCTGTTTACAATCTTACCAGTTTCCTAGATTCCATTCCCTTTCCCTTGGATCTATGCTAAGAAACTGTAGCTGGTCATGAGCTAAGGCCTAATGATCTAGGAGAAGCATATGGTGGTAGAAAGAAAATCAACTTAGAATCCTGCATCTTAGAGGACCTAAGTTTGAGTTCTACTTCCAAAAATTGTTTCACCTCCAGAAAGTTTCCCTCTCTAGACCTCAGTTTTCATGTCTGTAAAAGGCAAGAGGGGAGCTGCTAAATGGCACAGTGGATACAGCACCACTCCTGAAGTCCGGAGAACCGGAGTTCAAATCCATCCTCAGATACTTTACTAGCTGTGTGGCCCTGGGCAAGCCACTTAACCCCAACTGACCCACACAAAAAGGGCAAAGGATGGATCTCTAAGTTTCCTTCCAGTTTTGCAATTCTAAGTTCTAATGTATATCTATCCTTAATGTGCCTCCATGGCCTTAGGTAAGTCACAACCTCTCCAAAACTCAATCTCTTCAGATGAAGAGGTTGGGATAGATAACCTCTACAGTCTTTCATAGTAGCCAGGGCTAGGTGTGTCAGCAAATCCATTCCATATCTATTACCCCTTTCTATACAAATACTGCCTTCTCTAGTTCTAACATTCTATGTTCTATTTAAAAGATTCTTCCATTTTATGCCCTAATGTCCTTCTCAGTTATAGTGTTCTGTGATTCCATGACCTTCTAATTCTAGGAGTGGGTGATTCTTTGGCTTATACAAAGTTGGTTGTTTTTTTTTTTTTTTTTTTTTGTCAGCTTCTATGCTTCAGACAGAAATATAACAAAGGACAACATAAAAATGCTCCACTCTAGGGGTTTGAGAACAGTAACGCAATCTCTCTGGACCTCTGAATGATGCCCGAATTGATTTTATTGTCCAAAGTTACAGGCTGGCAACTAGCTCTGATTTGGGGCTGTTTTTTGGTTTTTGTTTTTTTCCTTCTAGTGACTTTGGCTGAGCTATTGCTGGAGCCAAAAAGAAAGGAAAAAAAACCCACCCAGGCTAAAGTCTGCACCTTTCCCTCCCAAAGATAAATTATGTTGGTTTTTGCAGTGAGTGAATTGGGGCAGGAGAAAGATTTTGCTAGAATAAAATGTTTTGGCCCAGAGAGGTGACTTCTCAGCTCACAAAACCTTTGAGGTTTCTTGAATTAGTTTCTGGACCTGATATGAGCAGCTAGAAAGGAAAAAATTTCAACCCCAATGAACTTTGCAAATAGAATAGGTCTTAAGTCATAAAGGTCTTATAAAATAAGTCTTCCAGTCTTAAAGTTTAGGTAAGAAGGTACAGCAGGCTCCTTTATATTCTTGGGGAATTTGTACCTCTATTGTCTTCCTTTCTTCTACTTTTCTCAAAATACAACTGAGATTAATTTAACTTTTTGAGGAGAAGCTTTTCCTTAAAAACTTGAGTGCTACTGAATTCGAGTGTTTTAGGCTAAACTAAGGAGAGAAACTGAACTTTTATTTTCAGCTCCCAGAATCCTCCCTCTTCTCTTCCTTCTGTATGGTCCCAAAGTCCTCTATGGGGCTGCTTCGCCATTGGTGACTCTATTGTATCATGCCTTCATGCCAGGCTTGTAATCTGCTTCTCAAACTCATCTATTTCCTCCATATGGTGTGCCCCTGTGACAAAATTACTTGTTCATATCGCCATTGCTGTCCCTTTTATTGTTCTTCTACATGTATAATGGATTAACAATAAGAAAAGGAGTAGCTATGATGCATATGGTGTTTTACCATTTACCAAAAAAGAAAAAAAATGAGCTTTATCTTATCATTTTATTCACCTTTGGATTTTTGTTATTCTTAGACTTTATAGAATATATGGCATATCAGAGTTGGAAGGAACCTTGGACTTAAAATTTCAGAACTTGAAGGAACTTTAGAGTCTATCTGATCCAACCATTTCCTTTTGCAAATGAGTAAACTACTAAAGTAGTTTATTTTCCTCCTGACTAGAGGAGAGGGGATGAGGAGATGGAGAAAGAGGAAGAAAGTATTCTGCTTATTTTTTTCCAGAAGAAAAATAGACTCAATGGATTAAAATTCTGTGATTCTATAAATCTTATGATTAATCCAAAGGAGAAGTCATCCCATTGACTTATTCTACCAACTGAATAAATACATGAACTATGTTACTTCCTTATCTTATTTCTTTAAAGAATGCACAGTTTAAACTTCCATAGGACTCACTAATGTAGCCCTTCTCTAAAACTCCTCTTTCCTTCTTCCCAAGATAGCATGCTTTCTCCTAAACCATGCTTGTTTTTTTTTTTCTACTTTATTATCTATATCCCATTGTAAGGTCAGTGAAAGTTAAGTCTTGTTATCTTGATTTTGCAAACAAAGAAAGTAAGGGCAAAATAAGTAAAATGACTTGCCCTTGCCCACCTGGTAGGGAAATGGCAAAGCCAAGACTTTGACCCATATCTCCTGTGTCTCAGTCTTTCTTCTCATTGTACATATATGTCCGGCAGCCCCACAAGACCCAGCAGAAAGGGAATATGGAATAGATGCAATACCTGTTCACAAATTGATCTGTTCAACTGCTTCAGTATGATGATAAAAAAAGAAATCCCTATTCCCCTGTCACCTTGATAAAGGTCATCCAACAACACTGTGACATAGGAGATCATTTTCAACATTATCTCCCAATATCTAGAGCTCCGTGTTCTTGCCTCCATGCTACTCCCACACTACCATCAGGCAAGGCTTAGAGCTGTCATGAAACATTTTCCCATCCATACCCAAGGGCAGGCTCTCTGTGTATCCAAAGTGATGAAGAGTCAATTTGATGAAATTCCCCAGGTTAATGGGGAAAAGCTAGACAAGCAAGAAAAAGGAAGACTTATAGGGAGAACAATAAAAGGGACAGCAATGGAGATATGAACAAGTGATTTTGGCACAGGGGCACACCATATGGAGGAAATAGATGAGTTTGAGGAGATTACAAGCCTGGCATGGAGGCATGATACAATAGAGTCACCAATGGCGAAGCAGCCCCATAGAGGACTTTGGGACCATACAGAAGGAAGAGAAGAGGGAGGATTCTGGGAGCTGAAAATAAAAGTTCAGTTTCTCTCCTTAGTTTAGCCTAAAACACTCGAATTCAGTAGCACTCAAGTTTTTAAGGAAAAGCTTCTCCTCAAAAAGTTAAATTAATCTCAGTTGTATTTTGAGAAAAGTAGAAGAAGATAGCCAGGAAATGGAGGAAATCTTTGACACAATGTGCTCCAGTCCCCTGGTCTAAACACAACCACTCTATTCCTGCAGCCATTTGATAAATAAGGTACCTGAGGACCAGGGAAACTAAACCACTTATTTGAGATCACCTAGGTAGTAAATTTCAAAGGCAGGAATTGAACATAGTCCCTCCAATTCCAAGGTCTTCCCTTTCAGCCTTACTATGTGCCTTTCATGCAAATCATCATTTTCATTCCTGGAAGGGCATAGGCTGAGGGAAACTTAGGGAAATATATCTGAAAGATGGACAGATAAAAATGACAAGTTGGCAACAAATAAGATATATAGGGTGAGTGCAAATTAAAACTAAATATCTAGGTTCTATCTATTGAGAAGACATCTAAAGCCCAGAGGAACTTCTGACACCATCTGCTCCAATTCCCTAGTCTAAACTCCCCCCCCCCTGCCATTTTACAAATGAGGTACTTAAGGACCAGAGCAGTTAAGCCACTTAACTGAGATCACACAGATAGTAAGTTCCAAAGGCAGGATTTTAATATAGTCCTTTTAACTCCAGAGACAGTGTTCTTTCCATTGTTTGGGGTCTTCTTATCCTAAATCTAGGCTCTTTTCATAGTTCCATATTAACTCTGATTCAATAGCAGGTGAACTGAATAAAAAAAATCTTTGTATGCTTTCTTTAACTTCCCTTTCCTAAGATGTCCCTGACTGAAGTTTCTCTTTCTGACCATTTCCTTGAATAACATTTTCAGGGAAAGCTATTTCAAGCCTTCCTTCTACTCCCTTCCCTCTAGCTGGAGAGATTTCCCTCCATACTGGAAAGACAGAGGAAATTTTCCAAAAAAACATTTTGAGGCCTCAGCTTTCCCAGCATAAGAATCACCTTCTAGAAGTCAAGGTTAGGTTATTTCATTCCTCCCCAACTCTGCACTACCTCCAGGATCTTCTCCCTCAGGTATTCAATATGACTGTGACTTATACCTTCCAGAGAAAAGGCCCATGAACATCTTAGCTGCATCTCAGGATTCACCTCTGTTAAATCAATATTCTACTACACCCAGACTCAGGTGATGTCCAAGCCTGAGGCTCCTGTAATTCCTGCTACTCCTCATCTGCCTTCTAGCTGAAGTGTGCTTTTATTTTTTGTGTACCTCCTGGACCCTTTACTCCTGGGACCCTCTGAGAAAAATCCAAAATCATAGTCTTAATCAATGATTCCCCTTCCTCCATTAGTGATGAAAGAACTCAATTCTCAGGACATCTCCTGTCAAAAGTGGAACAGCTAAAAATTCTTCAATTTGCCTGAATCATCCACCATCTTTATGTATTCATTCTTGGTTTGTTGATTTGTTGGTCATCTTTCAGAAGGTGGAAGAACCAACAAGGAACAATTTTACTCTGAACTCCATTTTGACATAAATATGTCCTTAGCCAAAATTTGCAAAGAAACTAGCTTCAAGTATACTGATATTCTTCCCATCCCTCTCATGTACTTTAAAAACATCATGCTAGGTGTTCCTCTACTTTAATGCTCACTTATTTTAGCTGTTGACTTTTGTTCTGTCCTTTCTAGGCCCAAGATGTTTCTCTCTGCAGAGAAAAGGAACAAGAATAAGATTTGGACAGCATTGACTTCTCTCTATCATTCATGATCACAGTTCCATCCATACCGTCCTATTCTTTCATTGCTATAGGAGTACATCCTTACAGAACATGGCAATCTGAAGCTTTACTTGGAGGGGTTTTCTTCTGTCTTAAAGAGTCCTCTCACAGCAACATGGTTCTATGTTTCTATGACTGAAGAATTTTTAGTTGCTCCACTTTTGACAGATGTCCAGAGAACTTAGTTCCCCCATCACTAATGTAAGAAGGAGAATCATTGATTGGGACTATGACATTTGATTTTTCTCAGAAGTTCCCAGGAGTAAGGGGTCCAGAAGCTACAGAGAAAGTTAGAGCATACTTCTGCAAAGTCTGAGCAGTCTTCTTCATACCTGGCTTTAAGTTGCACCTAATGCCATGAAGATGCATACTGTGGACAAGTACTAATTGTCATGATGCAAATAATAGGAATGCTGATGTTATCTTCAATTTAGAATTTGTAATAAAGAAGGAGAGGAAAGCTAACATGCACTCCAGATTTGAAGAGAACATGTTTTAAAGCATGATGGAATAGTTTATATTCCATGGATTCAAATTTCACAGGAAAAGATAGCCTAGGAAAAATAGGGAACTCTCAAGACTTAAATTCTATAAACATGGAGAAAATTCCACTCAAGATAAAATAATAATAATAAAAACAATAGTAATAATAATTACTAATAATTATATATCAACTATTATGTGCCAGGCACTGTGCTAAGTATTTCACAATTATCATCTCATTTGATCTTCATAGACGGCCTGGAAAATAGGTGCTATTATTATCCCTATTTTAATATTAATAACAGCTGACATTTATATGATATTTATAAGTCAGGCATTATCCTAATCATGTTACAATTATCTCATTTAGTCCTTACAGCAACCTTGTAAGATAAGTATTATTATTACCTACATTTTACAGATGAAGAAAGTGAAATAAACAGAGGTAAAATGACTTTCCCAGGATCACACAGTAATGTGTCTGAGGGTAAATTTGAACTCAGTTCTGCCAAACTCCAAGGCTTGCTAAGTCCTATCCTCTAGGCCATCTACCTACCAGAGACAAGAAAATTGTCTTAAATGGAATCACAGGGAATTCATCAACCAAGTTAGTTTTTTAAAAGACATATCAAGAAAAGAAAAGTAAGCATGGATGTCCAAAGATAGAAACAAAAGCTTGTTGTGGTGCCATAAGGACAGCCACAGGACTGCCATAATTTAGAGTGAGATAGAGCTGGCAAGGTAAGCTAAGAATCCCAAAAGGAAAAAAGCAATGAAGGTATAGGACAGTGTGAATGGAACTGTGATCGTAAATGATAGAGAGAAAGCAATGCTGTTCAAATCTTACTCTTGTTTCTTTTCTTGGCCAAGAGAAGGATCTTGAGCCTAAAAGAGACATAACAATACATTGTTCATAAGTAGTCAATAGCTAAAATAAGTGATTATTTAAGTAGAGGACTTGATGAATCAAGTCAGTGAATGAATTCAAAAAAATAAGAGAAGGCAATAAACAGCTGCTCTTAAATGAATTTTGTGATTCTGGAAAATTAATCAAAGCTCTAATCAGAAATACCTATATATTTCCATGGGTGGACTTCTAGAGATTGTGTCCTGCCATTGGTCCAAAACCAAAGAGTAACTATCTGTTAAAAGGGTCAATTAATGATGATTCCATGCACCGATACAATCTGGTGTCAAACCACCTTTACAATCTTTTTTTTCCAATCTTGTCCTTCACCCATTCCACATTCCAAATCAAACTGGCCAATTCATTGCCAGTTCATGTTCTAGCCTCTCCCATCTCTGCATTTTTATGTATACCATTCCGCTGCCCTCTCCCCCATATTAAAAACATAGTCCACCTCTCTGCCTATTGAAATCTTTCCCTTCCTTTAATTTTCAGTTCAAGGGTCTCCTTCATTTATGCAGAAGAACCTATGGAAGCTTCCATCTATCTGTACCCCTTCTCAACTCCACTCCAAGAAAGGTGACCAAACACTGGTCAGTCAATAAACATGTGTTAAGTATGGACTATTTGCCAAGCACTGTGCTAAATCTCAATGGTCAGCACCAGAGTACTAAGACTACCCATCAGCCCCAGAGGAATCCTTTATCTGTGAAGAGCCAGTTTTTGTCACAATCAACTTTGTATGCAGAACTTAGAGGGGTTGAATTCTACCCATATCCCTATGAACAATATTTACCTACTCATTGCTTCTTTCCTAATTCATCCCAACTTTCTGTTGACTTTGTTGCCCAAGTAAACTATCCTATATACAAATTCATCTCTAATGCCACCTGTTCCAATATTCTCATTTGTATTTACTCCAGTCTTATTCCTCCCAAACCCTATGCTTCTTCCACTTCACCCTTTGGAAATCCCATTCTGATCTAAAACAAGATGTCCTTCCTCCAGTATCTTTTGGGGGGAGAGGTAGCAACAGAATTTAAGTGACTTGCCCAGTGTCTGAGTCAGATTTGAATTCTTGATGCCAGGGTCAGGATCTCTTTCCATCTCATTCATTCTGTAAAAACAAACAAACAAAAAAAAAAAAAAACCTAGATTTTGTTCCCTTCGAAAACTCCATCTCTAACAAATCTCTCTGTTGTTAAATCATCTCATTCATGTCTGACTCTTCATGACCCTATTTGGGGTTTTCTTGGCAAAGATAGTGAAGTGATTTGCCATTTTCTTCTCCAATTCATTTTACAGATGACAAAACTAAGGCAAATAGAGTTAAGTGACTTGTCTAGGGTCACACAGCCATTAAATGTCAGAGGCCAGATTTGAACTCAGGAAGATGAGTCTTTCTTACTTCAGTCCAGCACTCTATGCACTATGACACCATCAAGCAGTCTATCATCCTCTTTTATGTTCAGTTATATCATTTCACCTTTCCAAGTCTGTGGGGAAACTGGACTAGAGACAGCTGGATGGTACAATAGACAGAGAAGGCAAGGAGATAGTTATTAGGTGATTAGGTTTAGAATCAGGAAGACAAGAGTTCAACTCCAGACCAAAATACTTCTAAGCTATGTGATCCTGGGCAAATCTTTGGCCTCAGGCTCCTCGATTGTAAAGCAAGAATTGTAATAGCGCTTATCTTTCAGGGTTGTCGTGAGGATAAGATGAGAGTGCTTTAAAGTGTTTCACAACCTTAAACTTCTGTATAAGTATTAGTTATTATTATTATTATTAATTATCTCTATGATTCCTTCCAGCTACAAAGTGTTTGATCTTATGATCCTAAATCTCTTCACCTCTCCAAACTTGGTTTCCATATCTGTAAAAAGGGAGATGTTATACTGGATTATTGGTAAAATTCTTCCCAGTTCTAAATCCTATGAAAAATAAAAATGTTGACACTCTACTATATATGAAGTACTGAACAAAGGACCCTGAGTGAATGTTAACCTATTTTCTTCACCTATAGCCTGCTTTCAGAGTTTGGAGACTGACTCAGGAGAATTGAGTTAAAAGAGAAATTCAGACCATAAACAAACTTAATGATATCTTTGTTCTTTGTTTTGCCATGAAACCCTCTTTGGATTCTGAGAATTTTTCTCATACTGAACTCAAGGCCATCAGAATGGACCTCTATATCATTAAGAGCAATCCCCCTAACAATCAGACATGAAGAGAGTCAGACTTCCTTCATACTTCTCCTTTTCTCCCTCTTTCACTTTCTCTCCAGTTATAACACTAAAAGATGTCAAAGCATAAATCTGGGAATAGAGCTGGTTTTTTATACCACTAATACACATTAGAGCTAAATCGTTTCCTCCATAGTCAATAATAGTCAATAAATATTTATTAGGTACCTACTATGTTCAATGCCTGGCATTAAGCACAAGGGATACAAAAAGAAGCAAAAAAAACAGTCTCTAGCCTGAAGGAGCTTGCAATCTAATGGGGAGAAATGATAAAACAAATATTTACAAACAAGTTAAATACAAGACAAATAGGAAATAATTAAAAAGAGGAAAGATACTAGAATTGTGAGATTGGGAAAGGATTGTTGAAAAATATGGGATTTTAGTTGGGACTTAAAGAAAGTCAGGAAAACCAATAGGTGGAAATAAGAAGGAAGAATATAGTCTAGCCACAAGGGCAGTCAATAAAAAATGTCCAGAGCTGAAATATTAAAATATCTTGTTTCTTGAACAGCAAGAGGAGTGTTACTGCATCAAAAAGTTATTAGAAGGGGAGGGAGGTATAAAAAGATTAGAAAGGTAGGAGGTAGCTAGGTTATTAAGATCTTTGAATGCCAAAGCATTTTGTATTTGGTGCTGGAGGTGATAGGGAGCCACGAGGAACCCATAGAATAAGGAGGTAACCTAGTAAGGATTATGCTTAGGAAAATCACTTTGATAGTTAATGAAGGAGGGATTGGAGTAGGGAGAGAGTTGAGGCAAGCAGAACTACCAATATGCTGCTGCAATAATCAGGTGTAAAATGACAAAGTTCTACCCCAAAGAGGTAACAGCACAGAAAAGGGGACATATTTCCTGCATAAGAAAAGAAAATTAGAAAGCTGTCTATGGTGTGCTCCCTTTCCAGAAACTACCCAGGCTGCAAATGGAGCATCCCCCTACCCCGACTTCAGATTCAGAAGAGGAAAAAATTGCAGAATCTTATATCCAGATTATCTGAGGTCTTTGTCAACTATAAAGCATATCTTTCAATAAATCTCATTTGATTATATATGTGTGCATGGTCTCTCCTTTTCCTTGTTAGCATGGAAACTGATTTACCACAAAATCATTCATTTAGAGAGGTACTTGCCACTAAATGTAGGAAATAACATGGACAGGAGAGATTAATCACCATGCCTTTCCAAATTATCCCCTATGGACTTAAATGGTCCACTAATTCACTCTTTTACCTATTTTTTGCCCTTAATGTTAATGTTTGGTCCCTAGATTCTTCACTAATCTCTGTCTATCAAATCTGTCCTAGCTTCATTTTCATTCCTATCAGTATTGACACTGTATCTAGCCACTTAAATAATAAGTAACATTTGTGTGCCTCTTAAAGGTTTTCAAAGCACTTCATAAGGCCACCCCTGAACCTTTGAAACCCTTTGTCTCTCTGATTCTCTAATATCCTATCCTAATCCCCAAGCCTGAGTAGCTCTTACCATATGCCTTTTCTACTCCTTTTTCCAAACTCACATACTGCTAAAGAAATTACAAAATCATGTTGACCAGGTCCACTTAAAATTGATGCTTTCTCAGCTCCACTGGAACTTACTGCTGACAATCCTTTTATTCACCTCTTATTATTATCACACTCTCTACAATGGCTGTTCTAGGTCTTCTTCTCTCCTTCTCCCAAGTCCACTCCTGCCATGTTACTTCTATCAGATGATCTCACTTCCTCCTTTACTGAAAAGATTGTATAAATCCTGTCCCAAAGCTTGTTATTTTGGAATTCTCTCCTCATTGATGGAGATAAATGCCCTGTAACAATGTGAGGGATAAGGCAGAATTGGCAAGACACGAGAGGCCTCCAGGCTTTGCCAGACCCCGCTCCTTTGGGGACCCTCCAAGTAAGAACTTCCTTTTAGAACTCTTTGAGCAAGAATCTTCCTTGTGTGTAGAATCAAGTCAGCTTCCAGCTAAGAGACAAGACAAAAAAGACTAACCCCACTTTGGACTGCTGAAGAAAGATTCTAGGAACATGAGAGGAGCTGGCAGTCTCCATCATGTCCCTCTTCCAGTTTGCTTCTCTAGAGACTTCAAGGACTTTCCTCTTGGATAGGATCCAGAACTCATTTACTTCACTCCCTATTAAGATCCTTCCTTCTGTATTGCCCAATACACACATACACAGACACACACACACACACACACACACACACACACACACACACACACACACTACATACTTAAGTATAGATATATATTCTCCATTGTATACCTTCTCTGATTTTAAATTTGTTATTTGGATTAAAGGGTTTCTTTGCTAGTCTCTGAATTTTCATTTTGGAGATGGTATTTTGTGGGACAAGGGTCAATCTTTGGATAAAGAGCCTGGCCTCTTGCCCCTAAAATCACAAAATAATCAAAAGTTTGTTGAAATCCAACCATATATTCTAGATTAATAATATTTAAGGGAAGAGATAGATATATTTCTATCCTACTAATCATTATCTCTGAGAAGAACAGAGTAGTAGCTTCCCATGGGGGAAGTTTCCTTTGGAGAAAGGTGAGGGGAATAGAGGTTAGAGATGTTTATTCCATTTCCCTTCGAGCCATACACAAAGACAACAGTCTTCCCTCCCTACTGCTACAATTGAAGTTGTTAAATGTGTACTCTCTCAACTCTCCTATGTTTTCCCTTACATCTCATTTAGTTATGGTACCCTTGAGCTCTTCTCTCTAGAGGAAGGAATAGCCTTTCTCTGCCAAAGATAATCCTCATACATGTACTTGGGAGTCTATCCTTACTGTCTACTCCATAACTTTATCAATTCCCCCTCTTTCATGAATCTTCAATCTTTTCCACTTTATAGGCTACTTTCCCTAAGCCTACAAACATGTTCAAGAGACAGCTGATGGTGTAGATAGAGTACTGGCTTTGGAGTCAGGAAGACCAGAGTCCCAGACACTTATTAGTTGTATCATCCTTGATAAATCACTTAACATCTGTTTGCCTCAGTTTTCTCAATTGCAAAAGGGGGATAATAACAGTACTTATGTTGGAAGGATTAAATGAGCTAATATTTATAAAAAGTTTAGTGGCACACAGTAGACACTATATTAATGTTTATTTTCTTCAGATTTTCAATATCCTAAAAAAAAATCCAAACCCTCCTTCAAAACCCTTCATTTGACTTCACCAATCCACCAAACTATCTTCCTCTCTCCTCCCTTTCACTACATATTTCTGTAAAAAGATTACAAAATTCACTCACCTTAACCTACTTATTTCTCAATCTCTTGTTTTCCACTCCATCATTCTATTAGCTCTCTCTAAGGTTATTATTTGCTGTAAGTGGACCTGATTTGGGTTAGTTTTGTGCTTTAGGTTTGGTAATGCAACTAAATGAAATACTAATATTCCATGTAGCAACTAATAAAATGAGGCTTACTTAGCCATACAGCACTAGTTTAAGAAGCCATAGTTTATAGTCTTTGTTATGTCATTATGGAAAGATATCCAATCAGCAGAGAATAGTATGGTGATTCAAATGGCCATGGAATAATTCTTAAGTCTGAGAGAGCACTGATATTTTGTGGGCTGATATGGATTCATGGGTTCTCCATGACAAAGATACTACCTTAATAGCTAAATCATTTGTCCTTTGGGCAACTAAAGTTTTGTATAAGGAAAAACAAAAATATAAAGACAGGAAAAAGCAGAACTAAGGTGATAATATGGAGAAGAGCAAATATCAAACATCACAACTTCTTCCTTCAGAATCAGTCTTGTAATGGGTGATTTTAAAGATAATTTATAGGGTATCCTCTGAAGTAAAGCAGTAATAATGTACAATAGCAGCACCATGAGTACCAGGACCACAACACAGATGAAAACACTTCATAGATAGGCATCAATCCTCATCACTGATTAGGGACATCTGCATTAAAATAACTAAAAAGTCATTATCTTTTACATACAATCTATCTCAGTTCCAGGATTAATATTAAG
Organism: Sminthopsis crassicaudata; assembly: GCF_048593235.1. Taxonomy (NCBI): domain Eukaryota; kingdom Metazoa; phylum Chordata; class Mammalia; order Dasyuromorphia; family Dasyuridae; genus Sminthopsis; species Sminthopsis crassicaudata. The sequence goes on along the minus strand of NC_133618.1, from coordinate 400,714,775 downwards.
ACCTCTTCATCACTACCACGTCAGTATTCATCTGCTTACCAGCTAAAACTAGTTAATACCAATTCTCTGCCCCCTATAATAGCTACCAATTCTCTGGCCCCTACAGTAGCTACTCCTGAGAGGGCTACTCCCTTCTTCTGCAAGGTCTGGGTAATGATTCATTTTTACCCAGAAATTCAATATATTAAGCCAGCTAGAGGATTCCATTTCTTCCAGACAAATACACATTCACCATAGGCCCTAGAAACAATTTCATCTCCCTCCATTTCAGTAAAAACAAAATATCTCCTAACAATGCCATTTCTTGATTTACCAATCCTTTTATGGAAAGTAGTTATTTAAGTTATCCTAGAGAAAAGTAGATCTGCCAATTAAGAAATATCTAAACCATATTCCAAGGCTGTCTTGGGCCTTCTGATAAGTCAGGAAACTCTAGGTCTAGGTGACTATACCTGGGATGAAAGGAAAGTCTAGAAAGGATCAACTGTTTGTTGTTTGTCCTTCTTTTTTGAAAAGGCCATGATGTCAGGAAAGTGATGCCATGACTTACAAATTAATTTGTATTTTAAAAAGAGAGAGCTGTGCAAATTCACCAGCCATACTTTCTCTTTTAGAGATACCTGGGTTCAGTCCATCACTACATTGATTGTAATGCTGATATGGCCATGAAGCTCCAGCTAGGATAGTGGCCCAGATGAAGGACAAAGGGTAAAAAAAAAAAAAACCAACTCCATAGGCTAACTTGCTGAATTTGCCAAGTTTTTGGTAATACGGTAAATTAGAAAGATACCAGACAATTGTAGACATGGTCTAGAATGAGCTATTGGGACTCATGTCTCCATAGTCTATAAAGGAGGCCCAGAATCTAATAAACTTCTATAATAAAAATATAATTAAATGCTATAGGTTTTGGAGAATTCATATTCTGTACTAGGGTATTCTGGTGGCCTCAATTTATCAAGTCACTAGCAAGCTTGCCTCTTTTAAATGGGATCAAGAACAGAAGACCTAAAATGGGCCAATCTCTTCCTCTGGGTCCTTCTGACTCTATAGAACTCTTGTTTTAGTAGTTTTTTATCTATCCTAGGCTGAGAAGGGTCTTTGGTCAGCATCTAGCTGTGGCCAGCCCTTTAGAATTGAAAACTCTGTGAAATGGCTTTTCATCATACCAGTTGAAAGATCAACTGTTCATCTATTATTGAATGGATGATGCAGATGCATACCATCATCCTTCATCTGGTGATGCTTATTATGAGTTATATGATACAAAATGGTTGCAGTAATAAGATGAATGTGGCATAGAAGGCCTATTCTGTAGGATGGAAATAGTATATTTATGATCACACTGGCCTCAGCTTCTTGGGTTTTTAGTACCCTTTATGCTCAGGCTTTGACTTTGCCAGAGAATTGAGGCCTCTAATCCCAACCTCTACATTCTGGGTTCTTCCAAAGCCCAATGAACACCTGAATTTTAAGGAACATAGTTTTGTCTATTTCATTGATGGCTGTGTGGGCTACAAGAGACATCATAATCATTAATCTGATCCCAATCTGCTAATGGGAAGTGCTATAAGAGATGGAGCTCCGAACATATCTTCCCAGTGGGTAAAGTTTTAAGACATGAGACTGGGGGATGGATTAGATAAGAGTCTTCCCTTCCAAATTAGTTTTTTTTTTAATAGGTAAAAGAGGTCATTCTTTGCCTCATTTTTTACCCAATTTTAATCACTGAATGAGTGTTGCCTCAAACTGAGACCTGGAAAAGATCTTACCTTAAAAAGTCCAAGGTCTCTCACTGTATCCACGACCCTCTCTAGTCATCCTGATCTATATTTTTCCACTGAACCCAGGTATCTCTAAAAGAGAAAGTATGGCTGGTGAATTTGCACAGCTCTCTCTTTTTTAAATACAATTAATTTGTAAGTCATGGCATCACTTTCCTGACATTATGGCCTTTTCAAAAAGGAAGGACAAACAACAAACAGTTGATCCTCTCTAGAATTTCCTTTCATCCCAGGTATAGTCACTTAGACCTAGAGTTTCCTGACTTATCAGAAGGCCCAAGACAGCCTTGGAATATGGTTTAGATATTTCTTAACTGGCAGATCTACTTTTCTCTAGGATAACTTAGATAACTCCTTTCCATAAAAGGATTGGTAAATCAAGAAATGGCATTGTTAGGAGATATTTTGTTTTTACTGAAATCTCTACTCACCCACTGGCAATATGCATAAGAGATTAGAGAGCATAGGAAAGAAAGTCAAAGGTTCAATGTATTCCCTTCTGGATGAAAAGGAATGGATTGGTTTTAGCCACAAGATTAGAAAAAAAGGCATTAGCAGGATCACCAACCTCTTTCACCTCAGAACTGAGAGAACCTCTTACTGTTACAACATTTTTTTCAGTTTCTTGCAGGTTATTGTAAGCCACTAGCAGCCACTTGGCCTCTTCAATGACCACAGAGGATTACTGTAAGAGGAAATGATAACAAAGTACTCAGGTTTCCTTCATCTCCATCACTAGGGAATAAATAGTTTTCACGTGGTAATATTTGGCATTAATTGCATAAAATGGTTTGAAAATCCAATCCCAAAGATTTCTATTTGGCTCTACCTACAACAACCTGCACAGATGTTTCTATAAGCAATATATACAAGTGTTTATGGAAATACTGACATGATACTGATTTCCAACCATATTAACCATTTTATCATCAAATCCAATAGACTTTTAAATGTCCTCATCTTCCTTGATTTTGCATTGGACACAAAAGACTACCCCTCTTCCTTAATACATCTCTTCCCTTAATTCCATGAGGTTACATTAGCATAATTATCCTCCTGTTCTGCAGACCTCTCCTGCTCTGTCTACTTTCTTATATCCTCAAACTCTTCTCACCCCCTAAAGACAGAGGTCTCTCAAGAACCTGTCTTGTCTCTTCTCTATATATACACTCCCTCCCATGATGATTTTCCTCCATTAGCTTCAATTTTTACCTCTTCAAAGATAATTACCAAACCTATATCTCCACTTTCAATTTCTCCCCAGAATTCCAGTTCCATATTTCCAATTGCCTGCTTGATATCTTTGTTTCAAACACCATAGAAAATGATCAAAATGATAGGCTCAGAGAAACCTGAGAAAATGTGCATTCATTGATAATGGTTTACCCATTATCCAGTGAGCAAAATCAAGAAAACAATTCATGCAAAAAACATTTTAAAACAAATAATTTTGAAAGTCTTAACTATGATCAATATAATGACCAACTATGATTCCAGAGGACCAATAATAAAAAATGCTACCCAATTTTTAACAAGGTGGTGATAAAATTGGTATGGAAAATGGCATACATCTTAATCATTGCCAATGTGACTTTTTGTTTGGTTTCATTATGCATATTTGTTACAAGCACTTTGTTTTTCTTTTTTTCTTTTTGATTGGGAGAGAGAATGCTCTAGAACAAAGAGAAAAATTCTTTTCCATTAGAATAATTAAAAAAAAAACTGAGTGTCTTCATTTTTAAAAATCCTACTCTTCTCCCTTTCCTTTACCTTTCTATTATGGGTACCACCATCCTCCTAGAAATTCAGACTCATAACCTCAGAATAATGTCTCCCCCAATCCCACATATCAAATCATTTGCCAAGTCCTATAGATTCTAAAACATCACTCATACATATCCTTTAGCTCTCACCAAAATCATCCTTGTTCAGACCCTTATGTCATATTACCTGGGTTATTGAAATAGCTTCCTGACTGGTTTTTCTGACTCTAGGCCTTTTCCAATCATGCTTACCACTGCTCTGACTACACTTCCTAAAGCACAACTCACTACTTCAAAAACCTTCTATGCTTCAAAAACTTCATAATGCTCATCATTATCTACTGAATCATTTAAAGGATCATTTTTGAATCTAATGATCAGAGTCCTCCACAGTCTGAATGGGACCTCTCCTTTCTGCCACTTGCCATCATCCATTTTCATTCTATCTTTTGTTTTGTTTTTTCCTTCAAAGACCAATTTTTTCACCTTCCTTCAACTTCTATCTCTTCCATGAAGCCTTCTCTGAGACTTTCAAATAACTTTTTCTTCTTCAACCTTCTTAGAGCATTTTGCCTGAGCCTCTTCTTTATGCTTATATCATTATCTTTTTATCAGTTATTTCATGTACCTGTATTTCCCCCATTTTAGATTATAAAATCCTTAAAAATCCTAATGTAACCTCATGGAATTAAGGGAAGAGAAGTTAATCATTAAAAACAAATCATTCATCTCCATACATATTAGTTAATTGATGAATATTCTAAATGAATCAATTATTGAATAAATGAATGAATGTCATTTTCCTTTATCTTTCAGAGCTGAAAATTCTCTCTTCCTTCTTGTAGAATTCTGTCAGGAGCTCTCTTTTGCCTTTATCACATTCCACTTTCTTTCATACTAACCTATGTCCATGTCTTGTTTTCTCTTGAGGAAAGGTACTGTTTTATTTTTCATTTTGTAATCCCAATGTCATGTACATAGGAACTTACAAATAAAGAGCACTTAATAATTGTTACTAATTTTGGTGGAACTGAAGATGGACTCAGTGAGTGACTTACCATGGAGCAATCTAGTTAAATTCAGAAAACCTCATCTCTAAAAGGTTCATTGGTAGATGATGATTTTTTCAACTATGGTGCCATGGGGGAAAGATTTGAATTAAACCTATAAGACTTGGAGTCAAATTCACATCAGACACTTATTAGCAAAATGACCATGGACAAGCCACTTAACATAATGTGTTAAGTGGAACACACTAGTAGAAAGAGCACCTAACCTGGAGTCATAGGTCCTGAGTTTTAATCCCAGCTTCACCACTTAACTGCTACATGTATAAACTTCAGCAAGTCTCTTAACTTCTCTAAGCCTCAGTTTCTCCATCTATAAAATGAGAAGGTTAGATTGGATGATCTCTTAGATTTCTTCCAACTCTAGATTTATAATACTATGAACTCAAAGCCTCATCTATAAATTGGGGGCAATACAACTTGTACTATCTACTATATAAAATTGTTATAAGGAAAGTATTCTATAAAACTAGCCAATTGATGCAAATAATGAATACTCTGAATGGGTCACTTTATTTTATTTTTGCACTGTGAATTTCCATTGGGCTACTACTAATTACCATATTTTACCTAATTATAACTTCAAATAGTAAGAATTAAAATACATGTAACCATTTCAAGGGATTCATTATTCACAATAGTCAGGATAGAGCCAGCACATTCTGCTAGCGGGACAAATGAGAGTTTTCATCTGCATCAGTGAAAGAAATCTACCATGATAAAATCACCAATCTTTAAAAGTAAAGATCCTTATTTAGGTTTTCCAAACCCCAAATGGGATTTGTTCACAAATCTCTGATAGAAGGAAAACAGAACATCCCTAATATGAGGCACTATGACAAACAGAATACAGTGTTTCTGACTTCCTGGTTTTATCCTCTTAAGACATACATAAACATAGCAACGTTCTTTCTTTATAGGCCACAATGTAATCAATGGCTGGGAAGCAAATGCAGTTTTCTTCAACTCCCTCCCGCTTGCAGCTCTCCTAGAGAGCTCAATAACTCAATCACCTTTCTATTGGCTAGGGAAGTAACTGTGTAAGTCAATGTAACAGCTATGAGGCTCAGCTAGAAATTATCTTTATGGAGAAAAGAAGAGAAACGGCTAACTCTACATAAGACTGGAAGGAAGAGACTATAAAGAAGAGTACTGCACTCTCTTTCTTATCACCTAAACTCTCTTTCTTTCTTTCTATCTCCCTTCTCTCTCTAAGTAGATTGTGATTTTCTGGGAGGTCTTGAGTCATAGTGAACCCAAAATCAAAGCATCTTAGCCTTTTTTGTGTCTTGGACCCTTTTGACAATCTGATGAAGTCTATTCAACCCTTAACAGAATAATATTTTAATGCATAAAGTAAAATACACAGTATTATAAAGAAAATTGATTATATTGAAATGTAGTTATAAAATAGATGTGTTTTTTAAATAAAAGTTATAAGATGATTAAGAATGCTCCTGATCTAGATGTTTGGGATTTGATTGGGTTTTTTTTTTTTTTTTTTTTGGAGGGGAGGAGGGAGGTTTAAGTCTCTCCCAGATCTATGATTAAAATTTTACAAGGTCTCCATAGGCTAAAGGACCTCTGGGAAATCAGCTTAGCTCTAGGATTTATCTAAGGTCTATGAATGTGCTGTACCTATATAACCATGCTACTTGGATTTCCAGAGCAGCCTTTCACAAGCAATCTTCCCTTCTCTCCCCTCAATCACTCTGACCCTATCTCAAATCTTCCTCTACTCCCAACAGTTTCTTCTAAAATATACCCCACCTGCACCTTATCTTCTCATACTCTGAGAAAAACCTTCCTGAGAACCCCAATGTTAGCAATAAACCAATGTTTACTAATTTTTGTAACAAACAAAATAAGGGGAGTAATGATTAAAATTAGAAATTTAATCTTAGCAGAGTAATAGAAAAGCAAGAAGATAAAGAAAGGGGGATTATAGACTGTTAGAGCTAAACAATCCTTTTTTCCCATTAATTAGTATTTTTTTTCCTAATTGCGTATAGTTTGCAACATATACCTTTGTAAGATTTTGTGTTCCAATTTTTTTCTCCCTCTCTCCTTCCCCTCTATCATCCCCAAGACAACAAGCAATCTGATATAGGTTATACATGTACAATCATATTAAACATTTCCATATTTGTCCTGTTATGAAAGATTAATCAAAATAAAAAGGGAAAATGCAAGAAAGACAAAAGCAAAAATAATATACTTTGATCTGCATTCAAAGTCCATAGTTCTTCCTCTGAATGTGAATAGCATTTTCTATCATGGGTCTTTTGAAATTGTTTTGCATCATCTTAAGAAGAGCAAAGTCTATCATACTTAATCATCACACAATGTTTTGTTGCTGTGTTGTTGTGTGATGGTTCTTCTCACTTTACTCAGCATCAGTTCATGTAATTAAGAAAGATTCTTATAATAAAGAACAGAGAATGTCAGATCTAGAAAGGACCTTAGTGTAAGGCATACAGTTAGTTTAGCTGTCAGGGACCTTGTTGCTATTGAGTCCTTTCACTAGTGTCTGAATCTCCATGACCCCATTTGGGATTTTCTTGGTAAAGATACTAGAGTGCTTTGCTATTTCCTTCTCCAGCTTGTTTTATAGATGAAAAATTGAGTTAAATAGCATTAAGTGACTTGTCCAGGGTCACACAACAAGGAAATGTTTAAGACCATATGTTAACATGGAGCCTCCTAACTCCAGATCAGGTATTCTATCCACTTAGCCACCCAGCTTCTCTTACAAATGATTTAATCCAAATGGAAAGAAAATAACAAAACAACTGAACATAAATGCTGAAAAAGTCTGACTAAGTTTGGCCCCAAAGAAATGATAAGAGAAGCTACGTCTCCTATCTTCTTTGTAGAGGTAGGAGACTAAGATACAGAATATATTGCATCCAATGTCAAATTTTATTAATATGTTGATTAATTCTGCTGAACTGTTTTATTTTTCTCATTTTTGTTCTATGTTATAAGAGATTGTTCAGAGAGGGGATTACATTGGAAAAGGAAAATGATAATAAAAATAAATGAAATTTTCCTTTTAAAAAGTAAAACTTTTAAAAGTTGGAGTCTTACTCCATTTTTCAAATGAGAAAACTGAGACTCAAAGAACTGGCATTACTTGTTCTTAATCATATAGCTAATAAGTAGGGGACCAGACATGAGTTCTGCTATACTAACTTCAGAGCCATGTATCGTCTGCTGTGTTTCCACTATCAAAGAGGGCCTGAAAACTCACTTGGCTATACTCAAAAATATTGCGTCATGAGAGGTTTCTCTTCTGATTTCTGCAAAAAAGGGAATATAGTATTTCTGAGCTGGGAAAGAGTTTCTTAACCATTAAGGTTTCCAAATTTCACATATGCTGCAACCAGGCTAAGAGAGATAAATTGTCTTCCCTTAAGTAATTCATTTGGCCCATTTGGAGCCAGGGTTAGAATTCAGTTTCTTGATTCCAAATCCAATGCTGTTTTCCTATTTCCATGTTGTGTTCTGTGAGAATTTGCATTCCTCTGATGCCTTCTTGAACCATGGTGAAGGTGCTTTCCTTCCTCTACCTCTGGCAGATTCTGCCACAAAATAAATGTTCTAGTAGAGTGCTAGAAATACACAATATCTCTTTTCTCCCTCAAATATCTCAATTCCTCAGCTTACTCATTTCATGTGACCTATGTCTCCGCTCTACCTAGGCCATACACAATGACATTCATACTCTTGATTTTGCCAGCCATCACCCATAAAGGGACCATTCCAAGTTAATAAACTCTGATATTCCTTTATCTAATCACAATCTATTCTCACATTCTCACCTCTCCCTCTGCCTTGTAACCTCCAACTCTGTCATCATTTCCAATTCCTTAACCCCTCAGTTCTTTCCTAAGCCATCACCCCTCCCCTAAAAATAATCTCCTCTCATTCACATCTTGATTCCTTGGTGAACCAAGGTCACACTGTCCTCTTCTATTAAGTAACCTGTCTTCCTCTATCATATCACCAATCTTGCCTTGCCCCAGATTCAACTTTGGATCATTCCCACCATTCACTGCCTTCATTCTTACATACATTCTGCTGATTGAAGCTGGAGAAAATCATGAAACCATGCTGACTGTGTCCACAGAAAATTTACATTGCATAATCTTCACTGAGCCCTTAGTGCTGCAAGACAATATCTTTACATATCCCTAATTAATTCACTATTCCACTCATCATAATAGCTATGCAAGATATTTTTATTCCTCTTCAAAATTCCCTTGTCCTTTTTCCATCCTCTCATTTTGCCTCATAATTTACTGAAAAAAGTCCATTCACCAAGAGCAGCCTCTTTTCCTCTCTTCCTCATCTCATATCACCTGAATACCTTCTGCCACTATTCCCCCTTTCACCCTTGTTTCACATAATGAGGTGACTCTTCTTCTTGCCAAACTCCCTTCTATCCCAACTCCCTTCTATCCCATATTTTCCACAAATTGACCCTTTATTATATCTACTCTCTTAATTATTTTCAAACTCTGCCTACTGACTGCCACCCACTGCCTCCATACTTGCTTGTGTCTTCCCCATTTTTGTTGGGTTACCTGGAGCCACCTGACAATGGCTGCTAGAGATCTAACCCAGACCTGCAAAATGGATCTCCTCTTGTGAGAGGACAATGCCAGAAGATACAGTTGCTGTTCTCTGACCTCTATGACTGAAAGGCCATTGCTTTGCCTGACCTCTCTTCTCTGCCTCCAATTTATTTCATTCCCAGTCTGTCACACCTGTGTCAGCAAAGGCTGCTCTGTGACTCCTTCAAGTGCTATGATCCACAGCTGTGGAAGCTTTTGGATAATTGACCTGTCCCTTAACACATCCTCAAAAATTCTCATTTGATTCATCTATCCTCTCTAGCTATTGTACCATATATCTCCTCTCTTTTTTGGATAAATTTCTTGAATGGCTGTCTATAATAGATGCTTCTACTTCCTTTTCTTTCACTTTCCTTTAAATTCTATACAATCTGACTTCAGACCCCAACGTTCAATCTCTAAAGTTATCTTTTAATTTCTAAATCCCTAATGATATTTTCTCAGTCCTCATCCTTGACCTCTACAGCCTCTGATACTGTCAATCACTCTCTTCTTGCCATTTACTTCTCTCTAGGTTTTTATGATACTACTCTCTCCTAGATCTCCTATCTTGCTGATAGCTCTAAGTCTCTTTTGCTAAATCTTCATCAGTCACACCCACTAACTGTGGGTTTTCTAAAGGGCCCAGTTCTAAGACCTTTTCTTCTACCTCTATAATAATTGAATTGGTGATTTCATTGGGTTCTATAGATACAATTATCACTTCTATGCTGAGATGCTTACATATCCTGATCCAGCCTTAACCTCTCTGCTAACCTCTAGTCTCACATCTCCAGCTGACTATTTGACATCTTGAACTAGAGGTCCTATATTCAAATTAAACTTAACTTTCCCAAAACTTCACTTGTCCTTTCCCCTACCCTCCTCAAAAAAAAAAAAAAAAAAAACCTTCCCTCTTCCTACTTACCCTACTATTATTAAAGGTACCACCAATCTCCCAGTCAACCAGGCTCACAATCTAGCCTCAATTCTTCTTCACTTTCTTTCACTACTACTCCATATCTAATTTGGTGCTAAGGTCTGTCATTTTTTTTTCTAATTTTTTTTACTTTTATTTATATCTCAAACCCTTAGTACTATATGTAATTGGCATTTTTTGTTATTGCTTATTATTTACAAGATATATACATAGGTAATTTTTCAGAATGGACAATTGCAAAACCTTTTGTTCCATCTTTTCCCCTCCTTCCCTCTACCTCTTCCCCCAGATGGCAGGTTAACCAATACATGTTAAAAATGTTAAAGTATAAGTTAAACACAATATATGTATTCATGTCCAAACAGTTATTTTCCTGTACAAAAAGAATTGGACTTTGAAATAGTGTATAATTAGCCTGTGAAGAAAATAAAAAATGCAGGCAGACAAATTCTATGTAGTGGTTCATAGTCATCTCCCAGAGTTCTTTTGCTGGGTGTAGCTGGTTCAGTTCATTACTGCTCTATTGGAAATGATTTGGTTCATCTTATTGTTGAAGAGAGCCATATCCATCAGAATTTATCATCATATAGTATTGTTGTTGAAGTATATAATGATCTCCTCTTCCTGCTCATTTCACTCAGCATCAGTTCATGTAAGTCTCTCCAGGCCTTTCTGTAATTATCCTGTTGGTAATTTCTTACAGAACAATAATATTCCATAATATTCATATACCACAATTTATTCAGCCAATCTCCAATTGATGGGGCATCCACTCAGTTTCCAGTTTCTGGCCACTACAAAGAGGGCTGGAAGGCCTGTCAATTTTGCCTCTGTAACATCTCTCACATGTGTCCTCTTCTCTTCTCTGGCACTGCCATCACTTTGGTACAAGCCTGTATAACCTCACACAAGAACTATTGCAATACTCTGTAAGAAATGACCAGCAGGAGGAATACAGAGAGGCTTGGAGAGACTTGCATCAACTGATGCTGAATGAAATGAATAGAACCAGAAGATCGCTGTACACTTCAATGTTGTATGAAGATGTATTCTGATGGAAGTGGATATCTTCAACATAAAGAAGATCCAACTCACTTCCAGTTGATCAATGATGGACAGAAATAACTACACCCAGAGAAGGAACACTGGGAAGTGAATGTAAATTGTTAGCACTACTGTCTAGGTTACTTATACCTTTGGAATCTAATACTTAATGTGCAACAAGAAAATGGTATTTACACACATATATTGTATCTAGGTTATATTGTAACACATGTAAAATATATGGGATTGCCTGTCATCAAGGGGAGGGAGTAGAGGGAGGGGGAGGATAATTTGGAAAAATGAATACAAGGGATAATATTATTTTAAAAATTACTCATGCATATATACTGTGGGAAAAAAATTCTAAATAAAAAAGAACTATTGCAATAGCCTGTTGTTTCGAATCCTTTCCTCAAATCTCTCCCTATTCCAGTACATATTCTACTCAGCCATCAAAGTGATCTTCCTAAAACACAGGTCTGATTCATGTTAAACCTCCAATCCTGACCCTAAACTCCAGAGGCTCCCTATCATGTGACCTCCATGATAAAATATAAAATCCTCTTGTTTTCAAATTCTTTCCTAACCATCCTCCATCCCCATTTCTAACTTTGAATTTTACACCCTCACCTCTCTCACAGCCTGCAATCTATTGGTACTGGCCACTTGTTCCTTAAATGGGAAACTTCAACTCCCAACCAGAAATTTTCACTATCATTTCTATCAAGAATACTCTCATCGTCATCTCAGTCTGTTGGCTTCCTACAAATCCCAGCTAAAATCCCACTTTTTACAGGAAGACTTTTTTGATCCCACTTAATTCTAGTGCCTTCTCTCTGTTGTTTCCAATTTATCCTGTATTTAGTTCATTTTTATATGGTTGTTTGCATGTTGTCTTTTCCATTAGACTGTGATCTCCTTGAGGGCAGGAGCTCTCTCTTGCCTTCCTTCATATCCCCAGGTTTTAGCACAGTATCTGATACATAGTGACAATTTAATGTTTTCTGACTAGGTTCCAGAGACTTAATACCAACACACAGGCCACTTGGGAGGGAATGGTGATTTCTGTGACTAAGGTAACCCATCAATCAATCATTGAAAATTTATAAAGTTCTTTCTATATACTGGGCATAATGGTAGGGGATGAGGATTAGAATACAATGAATGAAATAATCTCTCTCAAAAGATGCTTATTTTTTAAATAAGGAAGTCAACAAATGCATAAAAATTATTTTGCAAAATATAAAATGAATAATTACAAATATTTACAATGTCATTAAATATAAGACAGTCTGGAAGGGAAGTTGCTACCTTTTGAGGGGGCAGAAGAAGTAGAATTTAGGAAAAGCTTCCCACAGAAGATGATGCCTAAACTCTATCTTAAAGGAATGATTGGACTCTATGAGGCAAACATATGGATAAAAAGCACTTTAGCTATGGGGACGCTTTATGCAGACAATGCAAAGGCACTGAGATAAGAGATAGCTTCCACCAATGAAGAACAGAAAGAAAGTCAGTTTATCTGAAATTGCAGAGGGCAAGAAGGTGAGTAGTGCCCAGTGAAGCTAGAAAGGTAGCTTAGGTTACATTGTGGATAGATTTAAAGCTAAACAGAGGAGTTTATATTTAATTCTAGGAGCAATAGGAAGCCAGCAAGTCTGTTTGAGTAGTACAGGGGTCACATGTTCAGATTTGAGCTTAAGGAGAAATACTTTAGCAGCAATGTATAAAATAAACTGGAATGAAGAGAAATTTGAGCCAGGGAGACCAATTAGGAAAATTTCAATAATCTACGTGAGAGATGATGAATGATGAGAGGTAACTGTGAATGGGGAGAAGGGATTGGATATAATAGATGTTGTGAAGGAATAAATTGCAAGATTTGGCAACTAATTGGGTATTTGGAGTGAGTGTGAGAAATTTGGAATAATGCCAAGATCATAATCCTGATAAGCTTGAGAAATTGGAAGGATAGTGGGACCTTCATCAGAAATAGGAAAGTTCAGAAGAAGAAAGAGTTTAAGAGAAAATGGATGAAGTTCAATTTGGGGCAAACTGAGTTTAGGATGCATACAAGGTATCCAGTTTAAAATGTTCATTAAGCAGTTGGTGATACAAAGCTAAAGCTTGGCAGAGAGAATGAAGCTGTATATGTAGATCTGGGAATCCTCTGTATAGGTATGATAGTTCACCTCATGAGATGCTAATGAGATATGAGAGAGACAGAGACAAAGACAGACAGAAACAGAAACAGAGAAAGAGAAAGAGAAAAGGAAATGGAGGATATAAGGAGAAGAGGACCAGAACAAAAACATGATGCACATGGAAGGGTTTTATTATTACATAGACAAATACCCATAAAAATGTTTCCATTTCCCAAAAATTTTGATGAGAAGAATCCACATCAAAAACACATTGGTAAACGTATGAAAATATATAAGCTCTTGCAGATGATATTCAATTAGAACTCAGTTATGTAATTGATTGAAAGTCATTGGGACTATATGTTTCTACTATGTTTATTTGTCAACAATTTAAGAAAATTTATTTTAATTAGAGGAATAAAAGTCCAATTTATGAAACAGCTTGGTGTAGTGGATACAGTTTAATAACTCCATTAGAGAAAAACCTAGGTTCAAATCTCTCCTTTGTCACTTTCTAGATGTGTGACCATATAGTAGCCATTTAAGCTCTCTGACCCTGTTCCTTATCTGTAAAATGGGGATAATGATACCTTAGTATTTCCTCCAAAAGGTCATTATGAAATTCAAATGAGATCCTGTCTTTAAAGTGCTGTAATACATATTAATTATTATTAAAGGCCACCAAAGTGTTTTGAATACGTCAAAATCAAACACTTCCTTAGAAAATATAACAACCAAGAGAGTGTTGTTTGATGCCATCCAAGTATTAATACCAAAGTCAAAGATATTTGCTCCTGCCATGAAGGATGTCAATCAAGCACAGAGTCCAAACTTAAGAGAGATTCTTTATAGGTGGTAGGTCACTCCAGATGTTTCTGTATGTAAAAAATATTGCACTGATTGTATCAAGCCCTGAAATACTGGGGACTCAACTAAATGAGATCAATAAAACTTCAAAAGAGGTTGATCAATAAAGACAAGCAAAAATGCCTTTGAAAGTCACATTATCAATCTGTTATATACTGAAATAAAGGTAAAATATCAATGTTCTTTTTACTGGTAGTCATTAAATTGGGAATAATTTTTTGTAATGTTTTAATGTTTAATCTCACAATCCTTCTGAAACTAAGGGGATGAAAATTGCCTATTGTCTGTTGTAGTTGAGCCATTTCAATGGTGTCTGACTCTCCATGACTCCATTTGGGTGTTTTTTTTTTTCTTTTTGGTTTTTTTTTTTTTGGTTTTTTTTTTTTGCAAAGGTACTTGCCCAGAGTCACACAGCTAGTGTAAATGTCTGAGGCTGAATTTGAATTCAGGTTCTCCTGACTCCAGGGTCAGTGCTCTATCCATTGCTCCACCTAGCTTCCCATGATCTAGTTTATTGTCTAGACAATTATATAATTATATAGACATACTATAGAGTACATCCATCAGTACATGTATCCAGGCCAGATATTGCAAATGAACAATGAACTGGGCCCAGAACTGACTAGGAGATAAGGTCTGATCATCTTTGGGAAATTGTCATTGCTTTAGAGGACCTTAAATTTCTCCTTGAAATAAAGGCCCACATTTTAGCATCAATGTTTTTCTATATTCAAGTCCAGTCTCTGACACAGTGTAAATATGGTCACAACAGTTAAGCTCTCAATGAGAATCCCAGACAACTCTCTCAGACCAAAAGTTCTAGTGATGATATCAATTTGCATGACTAGTAGGAGATTCTCACCAAAATTTCCACTATAAATGAAATTCCAAATATAATTCAAAAATTCTTTTATTGATGCTATATTCTATGATTCATGGGACACTTGAAGTAGTTAAGGTTGGAGATACATAATAGACATGAATATTCTATTCCATGTTATCAATGGCCAAATGAAGAATTTCCTAGGAAAACCAGCATAAAGGATATAATCAGAGAGAAAATCCATCTGTACTCATTGCCTCCACTTCCTTACCTAACACTGCCTTCTCCAACTCTTCTGCCTCCTACCACCACTTTATAATTGAAATGGCTCTTTCCAAAATTACTGAAAATCTTTTAATTACTAAATTCAATGACCTTTTTGTCAGCCTTCATGCTTGACCCTTCTGCAGCTGGTAAAACTGTTGACTACTCCCTCCTCCTGGACACTTTCTCCTCCATGATTGTTTGTGTCACTGCTCTCTCTAGATTCTCCTACTAACTGCTTCTTCATCTGTTTTGCTAAACCAACACAGAGTGTCGAAGTCTGTGTACAGATGTGCCTCAGGGCTCTATCCTGTACAGTTTTCTCTCTACACTCTTATTTGGTGACCTCATCAGCTTCCACTTCCTCAATTATCATCTCTACAAATTGACTCCATCTATTTATTCAACCGTAGTGTCTAAGAAGATCCATATTAGCTTTGCTAATTGCCTACTAGACATCTCTGCCTAGAGATCATAAGTATCTCAAATTCAATACATCTAAAGTAGAACTCTTTCCCTAAATCCACCCCTTCCTGTCATATTTCTATCAAGGACACCACCATTCTTCTCTTCATGGACAATCACACCATAAAGTTGAACTTTACTCTCCATTGTCCCTTATTCCCCACATTAAAATTACTTTATATATGTCCATATTTTGTATTTATTATCAGTATATACTCCTCTAGTAGAATATGAGTTCCTTTGAGGCAAATAGCTGTTTTATTTTGATTTTTGCATTCCTAGCTCTTGGCACAAAGCCTTGCACATAGAGGTGATTAATGTTTGTTGAATTTCATATATTGTCAGGCTTGAACCATGTGTTGATTAGCTTTGTTGAATTGTTTTGTCTTTCTTTTTATTCTTTCTCATACTTAATGAACAGAAGACTAGTCAGAGTTATTTGGAAGATATGGGTAATGTAAAAGCAAAATCTATCAATGACTGCAAAAGAGATGTAACCTATAATATATTTGTTGAATTGAACTGAATTAATTATCTAAAACATTGGAGTTGATTTTTTTTTTTTTTTTTTTTTTGCTGAGGCAATTGGAGTTAAGTGACTTGCCCAGGGTCACACAGCTAGAAAGTGTTAAGTGTCTGAGGGCAGATTTGCACTCAGGTCCTCCTGACTTCAGGGCTGGTGCTCTATCCACTGCATCAACTAGCTGCCCCTATGGGTTGATTTTATTTCTAGAACAAATCATAACATAAGTAGCCGAGTTTTCCATTAACATCTACACATCAAAAGAGTTAGCATAGGACTTCAAAGAATGTTTATTGGACTTTATTGAAAGAATTCACAGGAAGTTGCATAAGAGAAGCTACAAATGAGTTGTGATATTTATTACTGAATGGAGTTCCCATTTGTTGGTATCAGAGATCTGCCAAAGTATTGAAATAAATTCCTAAGTCATTTAGTTTCTCTATGCCTCAGTTTCTTCATATATATTTGTCCTATCTATCATCTTGGGTTATTCTGAACAACAAATTAGGCAATTGATGTGAAAATTCTTTGATAAAGTTAAATTAATATTCATCATATTACCCCAATAAGCATATAATAACTACATATAAAAAAGCACTATGCTAGGAAGTCTTGATACAAACAAAAAAAAAAAATCTGTGTGTTCAAAAAAATTACATTCTGCTAACTGAATACAACATGTGCACAGATAAGGAAATACAAAGTAATTTGAAAAATGACAGAGGTGATCAAGAAAGGCTTCATGAAAGAAACAGAACCTGACCTAAGCCATTAAGAAAGATCAGGATTCCATAAAATGGAACTGAGGAGGAAGCATATTTCCTTTGTAGGATATATATTCCTTCAAATGCATAGATGCAAGTCATGACATACCAAGCATAAGGAAGGGGAATATTATGAAATCAGACTGGAAAATAAGGCTAGAGAGAGATGATTAAAGAGTCAGAAGAATAAGTTAATATAAGAGTAAGAAGTTTGAATTTTATCCTAGAGATTCTAAGCAAAGGAAATAGAGGTGCTCACACATGTCCCTTATGAAAAATGTTTTTCAACAGTGTAAAAGATGCATTAGAGAGAAAGATTAAAAGCAGAGAGCCAACTGAGTGATCTAAGCTATAAGTTGGCTATGAGAAAAAAGGTAGAGAAAAGAGACATAAGTGCTTCTGAAGCTGCAACTTGTAAGAATAGTGTGCCTTTAGGAAAGTTTGAAAGAGGTAAAGATTTGGAGTGAGTAAAAGATGATTATTTCTATTTTGGACATGTTGAGTTTCAGATGCTGATGAGGCATCCAAGTGGCAACAGACAACAGGCAATCAGTACTTTTGCACTGCAGTTCAGGAGAGAGTTTAGGGCTGGATATATATAAACACACACACATATATGGATCATCTGCATAAAGATGAAAATGGAATCCATGAGAGCTTGGTGATGAAATCACTAAGAAAGAGAATAGGTGGGGAAAGGGGGCCAAGAGACCTACTCCCTAATGCAAAGAATAAAAGGAATGTTCCCTTTTCCAGCAATGAAAACTGAGAAAGGATAAGTGAGTCATGTAAGAGGAGAATCAGGAGAAAGCAATTGCATGACAACCAAGTGAAAAAAAAGTCCTGGACAAGGGGCTGGCTAATAAACACAAAAGCTAGAAAGGCCAATGCATATCAGGACTGGTGAAATGTCATTGGATTGAGCATTTAAGAGATCATAGATCACTTTGAAGAAATCCATTTCAGTGAACTAGTAAAAAAAAAAAAAAAAAAGTGGGAAAAACACTCTAGAATTTGAGTTGTGAATGCCTGAGGAAATATAAGACAATAACCTGAAGGATGATATATATAATTCTGTGAAAACTTTTTAAGGATGAAGAAACCTAAAAATGTTTATAGACAATTGAGAAGGAATTAATAAATAGGGAAAGATTGAATTTGAGTAAAAGAAAAAAATCACATAAAGGTCAAGTTCCCAGAAGAGACAGGAGGGAATGTGATCCAAAACACAAATATAAACAAAGGAAGAGAGGACTGATGAAGATGTAAATAGATTTTTGTACCATGGAGTAAGGAAGACAAAGGAGCTCACAGGTGTCTTCAGTTTCCTTACTACAGAAGCAAAGCAATCTGCTGAAAGACAGGCATATGGAAAGGACTTTGGTTGTTTAAGATGAAAGAATTATAAAACAATCATTCAGGCCCCTTACTATAGAGTCAATTAAAGAAAAATAAATGGTCCTCCATTATTTAGTAGATGATATCACAAATCTTTATAGAAAAGAAAAAACCCACTAAAGTGCCAATAATCTTGTCTATAGTACTTTAAGATAACGGCCTGTTTTTCAATCTTTTTTCCATCCTGGTCCCTTTTATCCAGGTACATGCCATTTTGTCAATGCTGTATCAAGAAATGATGTTGTTAATATCTACCTTCAATTTTTCTCTTCTGTAAAATTAAAAAGTTGAACTAGAAGGTATCTTTAAGGCCCCTTTCACCTCTTAAATTTTATTGGGGACCTTTGAGACAATTTTATCCAATCCTCTCATAGAATAAGGAATTTTAGAACTAGAAGTTACCCAAGATTAGGGGTTCTTAACTTGATTTCAGTGAGTTCATGGAAGATTTTAGGAGGCATGTGAGTTCTTTATTTTCACTAACCTTTGAAATTTATCATTTCCTTGCATTATTTTAAAATACTGGAAAGGGTTCCATAAACTTCATTAGACTGTTAAAGGGGTCCATAATACAAAAAAGTGGAACAAGAACTCCTGATTTAGACAAAATGTAAATCCTTTGGGAGAAGGGACTGCTTCATTTTTGTCTTTGTTTACCTACCATAGTGCCTGACACGATTTAGTGCCTTAATAAGTACTTGGTAATTAATTTATATATAGAACATAAATCATCAATGTTGGAAAGGACCTTACATATCTCCTAGTCCAACTCCCTCATTTACAAACAGAGAAACTGAGACTTAGAATGAGGAAGTGCCTTGTTCATCATTACATAGTGAAACATCAGCATTATTGCTAGCTTGAGATAGCTTTCTCTGTCTTTAAAAAAATTAATCAGACAGGACATAGTAACAGGGGATGAGTGATTCAGAACTAAACAAAGTGAATGATGTGGGAACTCATGTAACTGAGTGTCTGACCCCAGAAGAGATGGGCAAATCCTCCCTGCACCATCTTATTACAAAATAATCCTGTAAGAAATAATCAACTGAGGGATCTGCAGCTCAAATGTATTATCAGCTGACTAAGCCTCATTCAAAGAAGACAGCCTCCTGAGAGATAAAGATACTTAGGTGGAGTTAGCAAGGTTTTCTTGCATTTAGGGTTCTACTAATTGATATCCACGTATCACTAACACCTCAGACTAACTTATTATTTCTATGGACTAGGATTTTTTAATTGGTCCAAAATCTATATAGAAAGCTGTTTAGGGAGAATAATGATAGGCATGAGGGACAGAGGAATGCAAAATGAATCTTTGTTTAAGGTCATCTAAGCTGCCATCGTTTTATAACAGGATTTAATCCACCTCATTCGTGGACATCTGTCCTCTCTGCTTGTCTAATCATTATCGAGTGTCAACAGCACTCAGCTCAAATGCTCCCTCTTCCACAAACCCTTTCATAATTCTTCCTCCTTGTCAACAGTGATCTCATCCTCTTCAGAACCCCACATGAACGTCATTTGTACTTCTTTTGTCGACTTTAAAAAATTCTAACTCATCTTACAAATGTTTTCATTCAATCATTCATTTTTCTATGAATGTGACTGTATTAGAACCTCACTAACTGACCATGTGACTTTGAGTAAATCACTTCATATCTGAGTGTCCTACTTTATCTGTAAGATACTTGCACTGCCTTTCTGTCTCACAGAATTTTTATGAAAAAACTTTGTTGATTTTAAATCTGTCTTAAAAATACAAGTTACTATTATTAGATTTCTAAACTGATTTATTCTTATAAAACTATATACACAATGTATGTGTGTATCTCCATGATTTAATTTGACCCTTCATGGCACTATAGAAAGAATACTAGATTGGCAGTCAGAAGATCGAGTTTTAAATCCTACCTTTCTGTTGCAATGTTGAGTAGGTTATTGAACCTCTTCCAGGCCATTTTCTTCATCTGCAAGATGATGAGGTGGAACCCAATGACCATCCAGTTCTAAATCCTATGACTCTATGAAAGAAGTACTATAAGTATGATGAAGCATATTTCTCATGATGTAATGTGGATATAGCAGTATCATTTAACAGAAATAATGCCAAATGAAGAGGCAGGAGACCTGGATCTAATACTAACAAGCTATCTAAAACCTTGTCTCTCTGGTACACTTTTGTCCTCTGTAAAATGAGATTATTGGACAAGATCTCTTCCAACTCAATGAGACTGAGAAGTTCTGTTACTTGCTTATGGTCACAATTAGTGAGGAAACTAGGGCTCAGACCCAAATATTCTCAATTCAGTATTCTTTAGAGGCAATATTTTTTAATGAACAGAGTACTAGACCTACAGTCTGGAAAACATGAATTCAAATTTTGATATTTACCAACCGTGTGATCATAGAACAACCAAGTGAATTCAAGATTCCTGGTTTCCTCATTTATATGTAAAATGGGAATGATAATATGTAAAAGACCTACTACATGTTGTTGTTGTAAGTTATAAAATCTTTGTAGATGTCAGATATCGTTCTTGTTCTTTAAACCAGCTTTCCATTGGTACCAGCTTACCAGATTGTCCTGCGTATCTATGAATCCAGTATATTATTTTTCCTTTCCACCTCCAAAGGAGAAGGTGACATATTTTTTTTAAAAAATTTTAAAAATAAAAGCCCATAAATATTCTCTTCAAGGAAAAGCCAGTCCATTTTGGCAGAATGTCACCACCCACTGTCCCACATCCAGGCCCACATCCAGGCCCACATCCATCATAACACATCATAACAATTAGACTAGTCTTCACAGCTCTTCCACATATCTATCTTTACAAAATAATCATTGAAGTCTGTCAAATCAATATAGAGTTGTCTGGCTCTCCCCTCTGAACATCATCCTGAGACAAGGGAGTAATGCTATGATAGCCAATCCAAGTAGATTTGTCTTGTATAATCATTTCTGAATGATTCTCAATTCAATTCTCTTCAATCCAAAAAAGCATTTATTAAGCCCTTTTTATTTCCTAAGTATTATGATACATAAGTGTTGATAATACAAAAACAAAAGTGAGACAATTCCTGCTCTCCAAGAAGTCAATAGACCAAAACAACATGCAAACAAATAAATAAATGTAGAATTTATACAAAATCATTTGTGGGGATAGAGAAGTAAACATTGCAGAATAAAAAAAGGGCATTAAGAAGTATTTGAGCCAAGTCATGAAAGGAACTAGGAAATCCAAGAATCAGGAGAAGGAAGAGCATTCCTGGCGTGGCCTATGAAAAGATTGTTGTTGTTCAATTGTGTCTGACCCCCATTTGGAGTTTTCTTGGCAGAGATACTAGAGTGCTTGGCCATTTCCTTCTTCAGCTAATTTTACAGATGAGGATACTGAGGCAAACAGGATTAAGTAATTTCCTTAGAGTCACATAGCTAATAAGTGCCTGAGGTCTGATTTGATTTAGAACTAGCTCTTTTTTATTTCAGGCTTAGTGCACTATCCACTTAAACACCTAATTTCCTTTTGTGAAACAGTAATGGGGTAGGCAAAGAGATATCACAAGTCAATTTGACTAGAATGAAAAATGAGTGAGAAGTAAAGTATAGAAAGTCACTCTGGAAAGATAGGTTGGAGCCAATTTGTAAAGGGATTTAAGTGACAAACAGAAGTTTTCATTTTATCTTAGAAGCAACAAAGAAGCAATGAAGCTTCTTGGGGGGAGGTAGGGCACAGAATTCAATTTCATCTGTGTGGAAGATGAATTGGAGAAAGAAGAGAATGAAAGAAGGAAGACCAACTTGAAAGCTATTGCAATAAGCTGCATGAGAGATGATGAGTGTTGTGAAGTGAATTGTGTGAGTGAAAAGGAGAGGAAGGATATAAGAAATGTTGTGAAAGAAGGTGGCAAGATGTTACATTAGTTTTTGTATGGGAGGAGAGGTGATGAGTAAGATAAATTGAGAAGTCAAGTACAACTCTAAAGGTTTAATAATGATGCCCTTGACAGGAATGGGGAAGTTAGGAAGAGGGGTAGTTTAAGGAGAAATATAATGAGTTCCATTTTGGACAAGGAGAGTTTATGAAAGATGGAAGTAGACAGGTCCAAGGGGTAGATGGTGAAGCAGGTCTGGTTATCTGCACAAGGTGAGGACAGTATATGCAGATTTGGAAGTTCATGGGCTCCACTAACTTCAGAGAGATGAGGGTGAAGTTAGTGAGAACTGATAAGATAAGAAAACAGAGTCTTGGGAGTACATGCATACATAGGGAATAGAACATGGATGATGATTCAGTAAAGTGGATTCAAATAGCATTAAAATAGGCAGAAGGAGAATAAGGAGAAAGAAGTATCTTAGAAACCCAGAAAATCTCTTTAAGGAGGAGCAGGTAATCAATAGTATCATTTAATAATACTCCCTTTGTTTCCCTCCCCTTTTTTCAGCTCTTCTCTGACACCTGATTCCCTTTACTCATTAAGTTTCTCCATTCCTTCTACATTAAGGGCCCTATTACATAGAAAGAAACCTGACAAGTTAAATTCTAATCCTGACACTGAAGTTCATTAGCTGTGTAACTTAGACAAATCACCTCCCTTTCTGGGCTTCAATTTTTTAATATATAAAATGGAGCAAAAAAAATCCCAGTCCTGTTTACCTTATCAGACTATTGTAAGGATGTAATAAGTTAATAGGCAAAACAATTTTTAAAAAATGTTTGAAAACAATTAAACATTTGTTTTAAAACAATGTTTTTTAAAAGTATAAAATGCTAGATGGATATGAATATTAAATCTCCAATGTTCTCTTAACTTTTGAGACTCCCTTTGATATAGAACATGAACTTTAATAATTCTAATCCATCTTTCTTTCATTGTCACATAGAGATAGAACAACTCCTGAGACTATCTTAATTACCATATCTTAAGATAGACTGGTACTTGGTCCCAATCATGTTGTTTGTTCTCCACCAGGCCCCTCTCTGGCCTCTCCCAACTCTTCACTAATTCTACCCTTACTCCCTAGATCCAGCGCTTGCTTCCCTCCACTTGGAAACCTCGCTTACTCATGTTTGATTTAGTCCATGAGCTATTTCAGAATAAATGGCATCTTTTATGGTTGTAGTAAATGTCTGTCTTGTGAGTTTTTCACAACTGAGTAACTCTCAAATTTACTTCATCTTTTTTTCAGTTCTGACCCATTAGAGTCAGATGCTTTCAAAGCTGATGAGATCATGAAGCAAAGGATCTCAGGTTAAAGAGCCATAGTCATTAAATCTTGAGCTGGAAGGAACTTTAGAAGCAATCGGGTCTAACCTAATTCATTTTCCAGACAAGATAATAAAGGGCCAAGCCTATCAATTGGAGAATGATTGGATCTGAATAAAATTTATGACATCTGAATAAAAAGAATTAAGACATAAGAAATAATGAATATGGTAGATCTGGAAAAGTCTGGGGAGATTTGTGTTAACTGATACAAAGTGAAGTAAGAGGAACCAGGAGATAATAACATAAGGGAAAACAACTCTAAAAGACTTTGAAAGAACTCTGATTGATTCAGTGACCAATTATAATTTCAAAAGATTGATACCCACTTTCCACCTCTTGGTAGAGAGGTGATGGTCTAGAGGTACAGAATAAGACATACATTTTCAGATATAATGAATATGCTGATTTGTTTGTTGATATGTTGATATTGGTTTGTTACAAGAAAAAGCTTTTATCTGTGACAGAGGAAAATTGGTAAGTAATGATAGAAGTAAAATATTTAAAAATGCACAGAAGTGAGCAAAATTATGTTCAAAATGAGACATACAAAGCAGCTTTATTACTATTGAGCTAAATTAAATACACATTTTTAAAACTACATAATTCATTTTATAGATCTTTTTTGCTCTTTTTTGTATGTTGAAATGTTCACCAACAAAAGTTCCCAGAAAAAAAGAAAAAAATTTTAAAGAAATGAAGGTCCAGGAAACTAGTATTTCCACTATCTTATAACTAGCAAATTTCCACCTCTTCCTCCCCTTTGTGATTCAGAACTGCCATACTATGATGAAAATAATAATTATTACCTCCTTTCCCTACAGTCCGATTTGTAACCTCAAAGTCTTTGACCTTTCCCCTCTCTTCTCCAAACCCACAATTAATAAATTGTCAAATATATTAGTTCCACTATGTCCAACTCTTTCAAGCACATTCAGCTTCATCCTATCACTTCACAATTCCTATATTCTTCTTCCTTGTCTTTTTTCCCATTGTATCCTCTTAAACCTCCTAGTGTAGCGTTAGAACTCCCTTTTATCATAGAACTTTTTGCTTTCGTGTTCTTTCAATATTCTTTTTCTCAATGGAAGCTAGCTTCCTCCATTCCTAAACATCCTTTCTATACATAGTAAATACTTAATAAATGCTAGATGAAGAATGGTGGGAGGGGAAGGAAATTAGATCTTTTTTCCCAGAAAAAAGTTATTTGCACCAGTAACTCATTTCTTATGACAGTGATTGAGGGTCCAAATTTTCTGGAAACTGAAACAAGAGTATGGTTTGCTAAGGCACAAGGAGTTCAAGGCATCTTATGTTCTAAGCCTACCTGAAAAAAAAAGTAAGCATTTTACTCTTTCGCTATTTTATGCAAACTAGGTTTTCTATTGCTTTAAAGACTCTGGCCAGTTTTTACCTCTAGGCCATTCATCCTGGCTATGGTGGGCTGCCAGATTCTCTTGCATGCTTTGGTCAGCAGGAAATCTCATCTTTTCAGATAGAACTTTTTCCAGTGGAATTTGTATACCAAGATGGCCACAACCAAGAGCTAAAGTCCTTGATGCTATGTGTCTTGCCTTTGGAAAAGAAATGTTTTCTACTGGCTGCTATTGAGTTAATTTAGGTATTAAGGGCATTACAAAGAAATAAACCATTTTCAAAGAGGCCTTGTTCAGAACCAGTTCATCTGTGTACCAAAATGTATTCTTCACAGTTAATATGTGACTCCTTTCAGTTAGGCAAAGTAAGTACATGGTTATTTGAAAGACAAGTGTTTTCTTTCTGGTATAAAAATCCAGTTTTCTTTCTACTATATCACACTTTTATTCATAACATTTGGCTGGCATAATTAGCTAAAACAGGAAGCTGCCAGGTAGCACACTCAGGTGGGATCAAACCTGTAATTACATCTATCCTCCTTCAATGACTTTTCAAGAAATGTTTGAAGACCATCTCCCTTTCCCTAAATATATTTAAATCTATTTGACCCAAATATATTTCGGACTATTTGCTCTAGAAAAGAAAGAAAGAAAGAAAGAAAGAAAGAAAGAAAGAAAGAAAGAAAGAAAGAAAGAAAGAAAGAAAGAAAGAAAGAAAGAAAGAAAGAAAGAAAGAAAGAAAGAAAGAAAGAAAGAAAGAAAGAAAGAAAGAAAGAAAGAAAGAAAGAAAGAAAGAAAGAAAGAAAGAAAGAGAGAGAGAGAGAGAGAGAGAAAGAAAGAAAGAAAGAAGAGAGAGAGAGAGAGAGAGAGAGAGAGAAAGAAAGAAAGAAAGAAAGAAAGAAAGAAAGAGAGAGAGAAAGAAAGAAAAGAGAAAGAAAGAGAGAGAGAGAGAGAGAGAAAGAGAGAGAGAGAAAGAGAGAGAGAAAGAAAGAAAGAAAGAAAGAAAGAAAGAAAGAAAGAAAGAAAGAAAGAGAGAGAGAAAGAAAGAAAGAAAGAAAGAAAGAAAGAAAGAAAGAAAGAAAGGAAGAAAGAAAGAAAGAAAGAAAGAAAGAAAGAAAGAAAGAAAGAAAGAAAGAAAGAAAGAAAGAAAGAAGAAAGAAAGAAAGAAAGAAAGAAAGAAAAGAAAGAAAGAAAGAAAGAAAGAAAGAAAGAAAGAAAGAAAGAAAGAAAGAAAGAAAGAAAGAAAGAAAGACTCCCTCCAGGAGTTTGCTCCCTTTTTCTTTCCTTCTCTTTCATTTTGAAATACTGACTCCATTTTTAATGCCTATGAACTGTCCAAATTACCCCATCCTTTAAAAAAAAATTCTTCCTTGATCTATTTCAAGTTATCATCCTATAGTTCTTCTCTTTTCACAGATAGACTCCTAGAAGGAATTATTTATACTTACTACCTATACTTTCTCAGTCCCAATCATTTCTCAGCTCCTTTCTAATTTATCTTCTGGCCCCATTATTGCAATGCTATAAATGATCTTTTAATTGATAAATCCAATAGCTTTTTCTCAATCTTTATCTTATATAATCTTTCAATTTTTTTATACTACTAAATTCTCCCTTCTCCATCTATGGATATTTTATTTTCCTCCACTCTCTCCTGATTCTTCTTCTACCTATGTGATCCACACCACAGTATCTTTTTCTAGATCATGATCAATCCTCCACTCCCTAAGTGTGGATGTCTCCCTAGACTTTGTTATGGGTCTATATAATTTCTCTCTACAATCTCAGTGATCTCATTTATTTTCAGGGGTTCAATTATTATTTCTATGCATATGAAAGGCCCTCTTTCACTTCCAAATTTCCCTATTTATATTGAAGGCACCATGATCCTCTAATTACTCTGGTTCACAATATTAACATCCTTAATTCTTTCTTTTTTCTCCTTCCCCCTGACCAGTCATTTACCAGGTACTATTGGTTCTATCTACACATCTATATCTTTTCTCTCTATTGAAATAGCCACTACCCTAATTCAGACCTTGGATACCTCTTGTCTGGTCCATTACAGTAGCCTCCCAATTTCTCTCTCTGCTCTCTCCCTTTCCAAGCCATTTTCTACAAAATAAGCTTCCTAAACCCATGTCTCTCTACTGCTCAAAAAATCTTTTCTAACTCCCTATTACCTCTAGAATTAGATTAAAATGACTCAGTATGCTATTTAAAACCCTCCAGAATATGGAAGTAAATCTACCTTTACATATATTTCATATTGTTTCATCACTATTCAGACTCCATGTTCAAAACTGTCTAGCCATTGCCTGAACTTAACACTCCATTTTCCGTGTCTGTGCTTTAATAAAGGCTAGAATGCATTCCATCATTCCCAGATTATCGAATCTCTAGCTTGCTTTCTTCAAGATTCAGCTGAGATACCATCTTATAAGCAAAACTTTTACTGATTCCTCCTATTGTTAGTATTCCCTTCCCTCTCAAGTTGTCTTTTATATGTACTTAGCTGAATCCATATTTCCACTGTAAAATGTAAACTCTTTTAGGGGAGGGAACTATTTCATTTTGGATTTTGTGTCCCTTTTATCTATTACAATGCCTTCAACATAGTGTATGTACAAAATATTTGGTGAATTAAATTATATGATTGTCTGTTTCCATATTTCTATGTCTCTGTCTTTCTCCATACCTATGTGTCTATGTCTTGATGTCAGTTCTTACCTTTGTGCCCCTGTGTTTGACTTTTTGTATCTCTGTTTCTATGCTGTTACAATTTTAAATAATTTGCCCAGAGTCAAGTAGCTAGGAAGTATCAGAGGCTGGATTTGAACTCAGGTCTTCATGACTTCAGGCCCAAGTGCGCTTTTTTTTGCCACCTAAATCCCCTCACTTTCTTCTAGAAGGAGACAACACTCAATTGAGAGAGAATCATGAAAGGCTTTGCTTACAAGATGAAATCTCAATTTAGTCTCAATGAGAAATAATGATTCTATGAATAGGCAATAAGGAGGCTTTCTAAGCATGGAATTCAGTCTATGCAAAGGTTCATGTATGAGAAATGAAATGTCAAGTTCAAGGAACAGCTAGTAGTCCGGTTTTGTTAAGATAGAAACTATATAAAAAGGAGTAATATGAAATAAATATGGAAAAGTCAGTTGAATATAGATTATGGGAAGTTTTAAGTTCCAGGCTAAGGTTATATTTTACCCTAGAGATGATAGGGAGCCCCTGAAGATTTTTGAGAAAGGGAAAGGCAAAGTCAGACCTATGTTTTAGAAATATTAATTTGGTGGCTGTGTGGAAAAATGAATTAGAAAAGGGAAAAAAATGGAAGCAGGTATTGGCCCACTAGCTGTTCCTTGAACTTGATATTTTATCTCTCATTTGTAAGCCTTTGCAGAGTCTCATGCCTAGAATCCATTCTTTTCTCACCTAAACCTTTTGGAATCTACCTTATCTTTTATTGATCATCTCAGTACCTCCCATATTTAACTGTTCCTGATTCACATACTTGTTGATACATTTTTCCCTCCTCAATTTATCTTATATTTACTTTTGTATACATATATCATTTCCCTCAAAACATCATAAGCTTCTTGAGGGTCTCTGTTAGCTCAATGATTATCACAATACCTTGGACAGAATAGGTATATAGGTCATTGAGTTTAGTTGAGTTGCCCAATGTCACAAAATGTCACAAAATGTCACAAATTATGACAAAAATTGGGACTGGAACCCAGTTTTTTACTTCCAATACAATGCTTTTCATACATGTACAAATTGTATTTTAATATTTGAAGGATTTAATATTTCAATGCTTTTGGCATTCCCTTCACTTGACATTCTAAACCTTAAAAAACTACATTTATGAATTGCAAGAAATGGGGGAAAAAAACCTGTCACCTGTTGACCACCTTTCACCCCTCCTCTTCTCCCCAAACGTGATAAGCCTCTCTAAAATTAACAAGGTTGACTTTCCAGTAAGAGATTTCCAATCTACCACTAGAGACCATCAGGCCTAAACTTGAAATTTTCTGGCTTAATACCTTATTGGAGCATGCATGCATGCTCTGACATAGACAATGAAAACTCAGTCTCCGAGCTATATGATGAACTATCAGAAATCTTTAGAAATACACATATACTCTTAAATATATATATAATATGAATAACATACAAATATAAATAATATTTACATTTATAAATGCACATAGATTCCAGGCACATCCGAAGTATATCTATATGAACATACACTACAATACAAATGCACACACACACGGGATATAGAGGGAGAATAGCTATACAGAAACACACATTTTCAAACGCAGGTTAATTCATACATTCACACACATGCATGAATACAGCAGTATAGACATATAGGTGACCATGACTATTTGCAGGATACATATACTACCTTTTTTCCTGAATTCTCCACTGCTCCCTCCGGAGCTGTGAGGGAGTTTGTGTTTTGTTTGTCTGTTTGTTTTTATAATCTTCCAGTACCTCAATAGTTATCCTAGGGTACCAGGTCTGGGCCTGAGAAGGAGGAAGTAAAAACCCCAGGTAGCTAGTGTGGTGATGGTAGGAGAAAAAAGAGGAGGAGTTTTGCAAGAGGAGGGGGAAGGAAGAGAGAAGAGAAGAGAGGAGGAGAAAAGGAGGAGGGAGTGGAGAAGAGAAGGGAGAAGGGGAGGGGAGGCAGATGCCCCCTGAGCCAAAAGTTCCAAACCCCTCTTCTCCACCCCACATCTCCACTAAGAGCATGAGACCCGCATTTCTCTCTGGTACACTCGAATCTGTTGAAAGCGTTCAGAAGTCTTTCAGATGTTTTGGAGGATGAGAAAAGATTGTCCTTATTTAAAAAGCAGTTGGGGAATGGGGAAGGTCTGTCTTCAGCTCAGCTGGGTAAAGACCAAAGGAGCTGTCTCTCCTTAACCTGAGGAATGGGTAGGAAAGAGGGCCTCTCCTACCTCAGGGGAATGTAGAGAGGGATGAGAGTCTTCCCATATCAGCATCCCCAGGTCTGAGAGTAGGAACGCGTTCCCACGAGTTCAACCCGGCTTGAAAATATCCTGGTTATTTGTTAATCCTCTGTGGGTCCCGCTGCAGCCCAGTAGCTCCAGGGAAAATCTGATTAATTTTTTGTCTCCAGCCACGCTCTAAGGACCAAGAAAAAGAGAAGCTTTTAAAAGAGCCACTGCAAGAACGATATCAGGATTTCCATACTTGGCAGATGCCAGGCCTGGAGAATGAAGGAGGTAGGGAGGTATGGGGAACGATTCACTCCAAGACCCCTAGTCCCGAAAAACAAAAAGTCGCCTAACCTTACTGTTCTTCGCACCTCCTTCTACTATGTTTAGAAGGCAGAAGAGGGGAAGATATTAGAGGTTCTATGAAGAGAAAAGTGAGTGAAGAAAGTAGAGGAGAGAGAAAAGAAAAAATAGGGAAGAGTAAGGGAAGGTTGTTTTGGGTTTTGTTTCTTAATAAAAGAAGAGAAAAATACAAAAGAAAAGATTTTTGAAGCCTATCCGCCCCAAAACTAAACTTGTTTAGATGACAGATGGTCGGGAAGGGAGAAAGCGAAGAAGAGGAAAAGGAAGCTCTAGAGACTGGGTCAAGGAAGACAGAGCGAGACTTGAGAGCCCAGAACCTGAAGACTTCTGTTTGACAATTGAGGAGAGGTCGCTCCTACGGCCAGTCTCACTTTTTCTTCCTACAGCCGTAACAGTCACGGGAACTGAGTGTCAGCAGTGGCGAGATTCGAAGCTAAATCTCTTCTGTCCTCCTGGCCTCTCCCTCCCGCTTTAATGAAACTTCAGTTTAAAACCTCTCCCCAACAAATCAAGTGACATTGATTTGTTTCCTTTTTTCCCAACACTCTAACTCTGTATCTCGCCCAAGCTAAACTCCTGAGGTCCTTGTAAGAAGGTGTCCAAGACCTAGAGGCTAAAAAAAAAAATGATGTCTTTATCTAACCCTCCTCCTAACCCACCCCACACACAAAAGTGAGATTGTCTTCCAGCACTTCATGAGTTAATGCATCCTGGGGCCTAACACGCGATTGGTCTGTAAGAGGGGGAGAGCAGGTTTTCGGAGCCGCAGGCCAATGAGCGCCGCTTGTGGGTGGGTTTGAAGAGACTAGGGAGTGTTTTCCCCCTTCTCCCCCCACCCTCCCATTCCTCCTCTTTCCCCTCCCTCCCCCAGTTTAGTAAATTAATGCAGCGAGAAAGTCCGAGGAACTGAAGGAGTCCTGTCTTGGGGGGAGATGGGGAAACTGGAGGCCAACGCCGACAAGTAAAAAAGAGAGACTGCTGGAAGAATTCTCCTTTCCTGCCCAACTGGACCGCCATGGAGCACCCCCAACCACTGAAACTTGCCCCGAGCCCTCTCGCGTCTCCAGCCCCAAGCGATGGGACACCTGCCCTGCAGCGATCATAACTTATCTGGCGGGTGGGGGGGTGGGGGGAACGGAGAAGCAGGAATCGCGAGGCGACAGACAGCAGCCAGCCTGGAGGTAGGGGAGCGAGCCTTCCCGGACTCTGCCTGATGCATTCCCAGGGATTTAACTGAAGCAAACACCCAGCGCCAACCACCTTCCAGCCACTCATCTCGTTTCCCAACCCTCTTGCCAGCGCCAGAGCCGAAAGCCTTTCCCAATACACGATGTTTGCCGGGTCCAGCAGTCCAAGGCCAACCTTTTGATCTCCACAGAGAAATATTTTTTCTTCACCTTGCCGGGATCTGTCCGTTTAAATAGAAAAAGGAGGAGGGGGAGAACAATAAAAGGAAACAAGTCCACCCTAAATACACCAACTCAGCCCCTCCACCCTACCGCGGCAGGGAGCGATCAACCAAGCTAGAGTTTATTAAACGGCAATACTCTCTCCCTGGTCTGAAAGACTGAGAGCCAGGAGCTATCCGTGGTCCTGAAATTCGCCTCCTTTTCCTTTGGGGGTTCCACCCCCAACAGCTGGATTGTACTTTTTTAAATCGCCAGTGGAAAAGTCCCAGCACTTGATTCACCTGGTTTTGTAAGTGCCAATCCTAAACATCTTTTCTGTCCCTAAAACTCCTGGACTACAAAAGCATCGGACCTGGGAAAATGTGCAGCTTTAATACACTTAGACTGTACCTTTGGGAGACGATTGTATTCTTCAGGTATGCGATTTTTTTTTCTACTGACCACACCACGGTAGTGCTGGGATGCGGAAGGGGAGGTGGGGAGAGCGAACTGGGGGCGGGCTCTGACCAAGTCCCCCTCCCTTTTCTGTTCGGGGATGAGAACCTCTGCATTCGGGGCATGCTATCTGATTGGTGTGGGGAAGAAGAGCTGGGGGCTGTCGGTCCCTTAGGCAGCAGTGGTTCCGCTTGCCGTGTCTTATGGCCCCTTTACTACAGCTCACCCACCTCCTTCTGCATGTTGGCTCACACACGATTGAGGACTTTAAGGGGGAGCAGGATGAGTTACTGAGTTTAATGAGGACTGCATTCTCTCTAACCGCAGTGCCGAAAACCCAAGCTCTCTTCGGTCTGGGAACGGAGGGACAACTAGTGGTGGGGGGGAAGGTTGCACTTGAGCTCGCTGGACACAAAACATTCCATTTGCTCCTTAGTTTGGTTTCTGTTTGGAGGACGAAGGTGGATATAGGAGGATGAACAAGGACTTATAGAGTAGACCCATTGGTGATGCAGCTTAGGAAGCACCTGGTGTTTGGAATTACACACATAAGTTCTATTATTTTTTAGAACAAATGTTTGAAACCCGAACCCTAGTTACTTCCTCTATAAAATGAAAGAGCTGAGTTTCTAGCTCTAACATTCTCTTCTATATTTTAGAGTTCCTTCCTGCTCTATCTATGTTGCTTTACATACCCTTTACAGACCTTTTACAACTCTGGTATTCTATGTTCTGTGTTTTAAGGTTCTTTCTGGTTCTAAATATCTAGGACCCAAGATTTAGGAGCTAAAATAGC
Organism: Sminthopsis crassicaudata; assembly: GCF_048593235.1. Classification (NCBI taxonomy): domain Eukaryota; kingdom Metazoa; phylum Chordata; class Mammalia; order Dasyuromorphia; family Dasyuridae; genus Sminthopsis; species Sminthopsis crassicaudata. The sequence continues at coordinate 400,681,687 of NC_133618.1, read as the reverse complement.
CAGGAAACAGATTGTCATTCTGAAACTTTATACTTATCCCTTTCACACCATATTCTATTCTATGACCCCAGAAGATTCCTAATTGATTAATTTTAGGTTCCTTTTTATTTTTAATTTATTATGTCAACAAGATGGGGAATCCCTCCCCCCTCCTATTTAGATCCCCTTCTGAATTTAAAAATCACTGCCCTGCAGACTTGCATCTCTCAGATTAGGAGTGGTATAAAAATGCCAAACCCTTTGCCTGGGAAACCTTGAAACGGATAGCCCTGTTGTAAGTGGGTGAATCATTCCATGTTCAGAGAGGGTGATGATAAATGTAATATACTTGAATTGGAAAAAAAATCATTCTACTCTCTCAACCTGCAGGGATCATTCATCTTCTTCATTTGGGCTGCCCGCCTCTTGTGCCTTAACCTGGCAGGTGATTAAGAGTCATTTCAAAAACAAGCAATGTTGGGGTTTTTAATAAGTAACCAATGAATATTATTCTCCCCCAGTACTGACAAACAAGTGTCGGGGTCTTGTTACTGTCAACACTGATGTTTTATTAAATATCAGAGGACTCTGCTTATGATTTGTCAGTTTGGCTTATGAATCGGTAGGTTTATTAACTGAAGATTTCTCCCTCTTTCCCCACCCCTTTGAAACTGTACAATCTCAAGTCAACACCTGATCAGAGTATCCCCTCTCATTGTCTTCTTCTTTTCAGATTGTACGAGAAAATGAAACACCACTTCAAATTTTTCCATGATTTGTGGTTCCAACCACTGTTTCCAATGATACTTTTATAAATTAATCAGGAGGTGTAGTAGGGACAAATAGAAATTATGGAGCTAAACGGGCCTGTGAAATAGCATGCATGGCACAGCAGGAAGAGGACTAGGCTGAGGAGTCAAGCAATGTGGGTTTTAGTTCCATCTCTGTTACTAACTCACTGTGTATAACCTTGGACAAGTCATTACCCTTCTCTGGACCTCAATTTCCTACTCTGCTAAATGAGGAGATTGTCCTCATGATAATCTCTAAGGTTCCTTACAGCTCTGACATACTATGATTCTATGACTTTAAAAGAAGCATTCAGTTTGTCCTCTCAACTAATGATGTCAGATCTTCCCTCCCCTAAAGTATGTGGTAGAACTGCAAAATGCTGAGGAGGTAGGCCAGTGGGTAACATTTGTATGCAAAAATGTGCTTCTCCTTTTGGCTTATAGGAGGTAGGACTAAACTAGGGAGATTAAAGAGCAAATTAATAGGATCGAGCACATCTTCCCTTTTTTTTAATGAACATTTTGCAGTGTTTGATATTTCTGTCTCAGACATTGCATTTCACAAAGGGGAGACATGCCACAGAAAAGAAAGATTTGCATTTTAATTGTTTTGATAGGATTGTGGAAGGACCCAGCTCATTCTGTTGGTTGTAACAGAAAGACTTACTATGCTCGGCTTTCTTCTCCTCCATCATTCTTTAAGATATGTGATACACAATATGTGTGAGTAATGATATGATTCCATGTGCTCCTGGAGAATGAAACGCCACATCTTGTTCATGCTTCTGTGTAGTGGAAGGTGGGGGTGGAGAGGAATGGTAAGTAAAACTGCGTTGAATACATTGGACAACCTACCTTATTTTAGGGGTGAGATGTTCATAGGATGACAATATCTGTATCTAGAATGGAACTTAGAGATTCATTTGTCTAATTCACACACATTTCACAAATGAAAAAACTGATGCTCAGAGAAGTTAAATGATTCCCCCTCCCCCACCAAGGTCACAGTTAGTGAGTGTTAAAAACTAGGATTAGAAATGATTGCTTTACCATGTATAACACAGAAGGTATAGGAATTAAATTAGGGAAGGTATGTGAATCATTTTTCAAAAAGGGTCATAATGAGGTAACATCCCTTTGTCCCATTATTCCCTCTCTCTTCTGTGCACTTGGTCATAGAGATTCATGATTTAGGCCAAATAGCGGGATAAATATTGCCATTTTTATTTAAAAGTGGGATTTTATACTGGGAGTATAGGGGGAAAGTAAACTGCATGCCAATACTTGCTTATTTGCACCATATTGCATACAGGTAAACTACATAATTCTTAAGGAAGACATTAAATGATGTTAGCTTCTTACCTTGTGAGAAAATCTCAGGGGTGAAAATGTTCTGAGTCCCATATCTAATACTTTGTAAGCTTTCATCTGTTAGATATTCCAATAAATTACACGAACACACACACACATTAAAACCCTAGAGGCAGCAACCCCTTGAACTATTAGGTTTTCCACATCAAAGCCTGAAAAAAGGAGTGTACAGAAAAGGGATATTTGCTGATGTGTGGCAAATGACAGACAATGTAAGGGATATGTCACCCCCAAAAAAACAGTTTCTAATTCTGTCTCTGCCAACTCACTGCATAACCTTGGGCAACTCACTTAAACTCCCTGAACCTCAGTTTCTTTATCTACAAAATGATAGGACTGGACAAAGATAATGGGATCATCTCTAAGCCCCTTTCTGGCTCTGACATTCTAGGGTCTGTGTTCCCTTCTAGGCCTGGCATTCTATATTCTCAGATCTCTTCTAACTCTGGCAGTCTCTTGATTTAAGGTCACCTGAATGCTTTTTTATGTTCTATGTTCTAATGTCCTTTCCAACTCAGATTCTCTAAGCTATAGAAGTCAAATTCTCTTTCACTTTCTGGGTTCCTTCCCACTAACTAGTGACCAACTTGTTTCTTTCCCCCCAGTGAATCTGCATTCTTCCGTTAGCCCTGCTTAATATATTTTGGCCCCACTGAACCATGATCACAGGACTACTGAAAAAGGATTGGTCAGGTTGATGAAGACTTTCCTTCAAAGTTCCTTCTTGAGTATAATATTCAGTTTGACCTACAAATAGCATCCCTGGCTTGATGACCACATATAAGGACAGTTATGGCTTAAGCTATATGAAGGGTAAAAAAGATATCATATCTGATATTTCAGGGTACCTCTTGGAAAAGATCTTAGTCTGTTTTTTAAATCATTTTTAATCTGGTAAATAATCCATACTCATTTTGAAGGTTGATGTTGGTTAGAGATGAGGAGGTGTCATCCACCTTAGTGTGATTATTGTCATGGTTCAGAGAAGGAAAGATTTTAGGAAATCAATTTTATCTTGTCCATAAAAAGAGATGGCAGCAGTATCCTGAGACTTAAGGAAATCATTTAAGGCCTGACTCTTCCAATAATTAGCTACTTGTACTTGGATAAGTCATATGCTCTCTCTGAAACTCAGTTCACTCCTCTGTAAAATAAGAGAGTTGGACATGGTGGTCCCTTTCAGCTCTAACGTTCTACAAAATCTATTTTTATGAGTATAGATTCTTAGTTAAGAAAACACAGGACTGAGTTTTCCCAGTGGTTCTCCTGACTCCATTTCAGAAAGATTCCACATTCTTTCACTTTTTAACATTCACCAAGCTTTTGAACTCTTGCTGTGTGCACCCACACCATGCTAGGCATAGGGAAGGTTAAGGGGAAGTATCAAAGGAAGCAAATGTCATACTCTTGGCCCTCATAGAGCCCTGGTAGTTTGAAGGGGGATGCAGATGCATTAAAGGTGCATTAAAAATCATTTCCCTCAGAACAGAGATGCCCGCAGAGCTCCCCATCAGGTGGCTTGCGCAAGCGCCCTGCAACATCATTGCATTGATGCGGGCGTCATTAGCTTTATTTCCTTCATCAGCTGGCAGGAGCCAGGATGATTTTCGAGATGGATGGAGCTGCCTCCTGGGCTGGGGGAAGTCTCAAAACAACTCTTCAAGGTTTCATAGCACTCAGGAATTGGAAAAATCACTGGCCTAAAAATCAAGAAATCTCTTTAGAGGGGATATGTGGTGTATAGGCCCAGCATTTCCAATGACCAGCTTTGTGAGTTTGAGTAAGCATTTTTCCTCTCTGGGTCTCAATTTCTTCACCTGTAAAATGGGGATAACAATATTCTTCCCTAATTTGCTCCTGAAGTTGTTTTGAGGAAGGTGAATTTTTAAAACCACCATCTTGGCACAATGGAAAGGGCACTGAGTTTGGAATCAGAGGATGCGGATTTAAGTCCTGGATCCCCTATTTATTACATTTTAGGATCTCAGCCATGTCTTTCCACTTTGAATTTTCCTCATTTTTAAAATGTGAAAAAATCATAATTATTCTGCCTACTATAGAGGGCTGGTTGTATGTATTAAATAAGATAATAGATGTCAATCCCTTTGTAAAACAAAACAAAAAAAAAAGAAATCAATATATAAATGTCAGTTATTATTGAATAATAATAATGGTTATTAATAATAATATGGGACCATAAAGAGCTATTGAGAGTGTTAATACTATTGCTGTTCTCATTTGCTCTAAAAATCATGGGCTTACAGGATTTAAAACCAAAAGGCATTTTAGATGTTCCAAATTCTTCATTATTCAGAGGAAGAAACTGAGGCCCAAAGAATTAAGTGACTTGCCTGAGGCCATATTGGGATGATCAGAGGCAAAAACTCAAATTCAGGTCAAAAATATAGTTTTGCGGTTGGAGCAGGCTAGTACTTGGGATAAGAAATGAAGAAATATCAACTGAAGGACAAGCGGGACTTCAGGCTTTTATAAGAACTTTCGGACATAACAACATACTGGCTAATCCAAATCCCAGTTAGAAAAGGGCATAGAGAACGGCACTGCGTCAGTTTGTGCTGGATTCCCCACACCCATGAGCAAGGGCTTTCCTGCAGATCTAACAGCAGCCTTCCGCCGAAGTCCACACAATTGAGAAGCTGCACCACCAGAGCAGCCCCCAGATTCATGACGAAAGCTGCCCTTGGTGGATAATCCAAACATTGAGGGCTTGAGGGCTGAGAAATGGCAAAGGATGGTTCTTTATTCAGCTGTGCTGCCAAGCTCTGGGATGAAAGCCCCTTCATGGGGTCGAGGGCCCCAAAGCTTTTGAAACTTCCCATAAAGGCTCTTATTGTGGTCTTCTAACATTGATATTGTCTGGTTCTCCTGAGGCTAATTCAGTCCAATTAGATTACCACTCTCAGTCTTTGAATTCAGATATTATTCAGTGTCAGAAGCTCAATGAGTTTGCCGTTTTAACGGGAGTCACTGCCAGTCATTAATCTGAGATTTGACACTGGCCACGGGAGTCTTTCTTTAGCCAAGCCAGCTGGCTTACAAAAGCAGTGTCACTAAGCATCTCAGGCCCTATTCTTCCCCATGACCCCCCCCATCACTCTGTCCACCCAGCTTGGGCCTCACAGTCCAAAGAAAGGAGGCCCCATTGCCAGGAGCCTGGTGACTGACATAAAATCCTATTTTGCACAAATTCCTCCAAAAATAATGATTATACCACCATGTTAATGACAACAAATATTGGTATAGTTCCATACAGTTACAAAGCATCTTCCATATGTTATCTCATTTTATCTGTACAATAGAACTTCATCAACTGGCAGATAGGCAGAGCAGGAATTATTACCCCCTTTGTTCTGATGAGGAAACTGAACTTCCAAAATCAGTTTATCAGCTGTATGGCAGTCTGATATAATGGAAAAGAAAATCAGATGTCAAGTCAGAAGATTGTGTTTTACGTCTCTATTTGATCACATACTGACTACATGACCTTGAATAAGTCAGCTCTCCTCCCCAAGAGTCAGTTTCCTAGGCCATGATGAGAGTGATAATACCCCGAACCAAGAGAGTGATAATGAGAGAGGGTCCTCCCTTCCTACTTGCCTCACAGGGTTATTTATGAAGAGAGCATTTTGTGAACTATTAAGAGCTAAAGAAAAATGAGCTTCCTGATCAAGTCCCTTGGCCTTTTGACCATATCAAGTGTAGAAAATTATTCATCTTTTCAATTTTTTGAAAACACAGAGACAAACTATAAAGTACTTGCCTTGGGGGAATCCAGAAAAGGAATCTAGAAAGGGAAAGAAGGAGAGTGCAGAATTCACACATATTAATATTATTATTACATTTCTATATAAATCAAATGGTTACTAGTACACATGCTTCTTGGACTTTTAGAGATCTGTATTGCCTAAATAATGCTGTCTGATCTCAGGATCTCCCTTTCTCCCTCTTACTTCCTCTCCCCAGATTTCATAGCCACAATTGTACATGAACCCCAATCAGCACAGTGAGTGCCAGCCATTCCAGAGCTGCACCGTGGCATTGCTCATTGGCTGATTTCAATACCCCCACCATTTCTCTAAAAGCAGTATCTGATGAACACTTAATTTCTTTCTTTTAATTAATGCAGCTACTATAATACCAATGAGTAGGTGTAACACCACTATTCATGTGGCTGTGCCTTCGCTAGAAGATTCACTCCACAATTTATCAAAGCTGGTCTGACCATTGGACCATTATCTCTCTCCTGCTAACATTTTCTGGGACAAGACTATAAGGGTAATAGTAAATTGGATATCAACTCTGTCTAGCTAGGTCTGCATTTCTAATTTCTTCAACTCTTTCCCTCCCTCTTCTTTCATCTCTCTCCTATCCCAGCCTCCAGCTACACCTGTAACAACTCCTGCAGGCTGTTGCGGGTTTTTTTGTTTGTTTTGTTTTTCAGAAAAGAAGCAGGGAAAGGGTAAAAAGGATTGGTTAGGAATTTATTCTGTATCTGAATACAGACCAAACTTTGGAAATCAGACCAGAGAAGAAACTGGGTGGATGAATAAATGGACTGATGTATGAATGGATAGATAAGCAAATGGATGGATGAATAGATGGATACACTAAGAAAAAAACAATTATAGTTCACACACAGGTTTTATAAAAGCCAGATTGGGAGGGAGAAGCATTCAGTATTTTGGGGCCAATATAGTATTCTTTCTAAATCACATATGGTAGATCTTTTTAGTACCTTACTTGTCATTAATGATATTCCTAAAAAGAAAGTCATCATAACAAGAAAAGTGCACAAGATTTATAATCAGTCTAGGTCTCAAATCCTAGCTTTGTTTCCTATGTGACTTTAAGAAAGTCATTTCATCTCTCTTGGCCCATTTTTCCATTTGTAAAAAAAAGAGGATTAGCCTAAATTTTCTCTATGATTCCTTCTGGATCTACATTTCATGATACTGTAGATACATATTAAAGAATTATTCTTCTGAAGGGAAAGTGATATTAGTGATTCTCCTCCAGATTCCATCACCAGAAGATCTGGTTGAAGTTTTGTTTCTAACAAAAAAGATCATAGAATAATAGGGTTAGAGGAGTCCTCCAAAGTCATCCAAACCCATTCTTCCAGTCATCCAAACCCATTCTTCCATAGGAATTTCCTCTGCAACTTCCCCGACAAATAAAGGTATGGTCTCAAATCTTCCTGTACCACAAGAAAAAAAAAAATTTAGATAAAGAGCCATCATCCCTTGTTGACATTAGCTTTCTGAAGAATATCCTTAATTATCAAGACAGTCCTACCAGATTACTCAAGAAATTTTATTGCATTGAGAAAAGCATAGTATCTGGGGAAAGGAGGCTGTTGTCCCATGTTACTTTCAAACTCTACTAGAAGACTGCCTTCAGTTTTGGACAATACGTTTTAGGGAAAAAATTGACAAGCTAAATTACAACCAAAGAAAGATGACCAGAATGGAGAGTAGACCAAGGCAGCATCTATTCCATACAAGGATCAGTGGAAGAAGCTTAGTCTAGAGAGGAGATTTGGGGAAATAGGTGACCACTTAGTAGAAATTTAAAAGGATTATCACATAGAAAAGGGATTAGACTTGTTCTGCTAAGTACTAAGCGGCAATTGGAGCAATGCAGGGAAGTTTTAAAAAATGACTCCATTTATTATTTTAACTTCCTAAAAATTAGAGTTGTTCAAAACTGGAATGAGTGGTTTTGGAAAATGAGTTCCCTATCCCTAGAAGTACGTAAGTGGAAGCTCAAACACTTAAAGGATATATTACACAGAGGATTATCACTCAGATAAGAGTTGAACTACATGGCCTCTGTGGTCCTTTCCAGTTCTGAGATTATGTAATTCTATGAGTCATCTTCACTGGGACTTCCAAATACTTCTGGTTGTAACTGGTAATCCCAAACTCCATCAAAGGAGAGTACTGAAGGAGAATAAGCCTTTTAAAGGGGGAGAAACATCATCTACTTAGCTATTGTAACCATTGAACAAGATTCTATGCATCTTCTGAAGTCTCCAAGTCACTGACAGAATTAGAAAAGGCGATTTCTGTATGCCTAAATTGAAAGGTGCTCATGATTTCCTTTGGAAAGGAAATGGCAGTGATGGAAATGGACACTAGAGTAAAATAGGGGTGGGGGAGATAGGGAAAGGGTTAACAGTGAAATATCTAACCCTTAGGGATTTTTTAGCTTCTTGATGAAGACAATCCATCACTATCTTAATGAGGGACCTAGAACATATTATTACTCTATACCAGCTTCCAAAAGGTAAAATAAAGATTTTATCTATGGCTCCTCTTATAGCATCAAGAGTTCAAGTATCAAATCATCAGAAGGAAAATATTGTCAGTGTCCAGGATGAGGCTCTGAGATGAGGGTTGGAAAAGAATGATTCATCAGCCAGTGGGCCCCAAGGGAGACACCAAGAAGATGGTACTTTAGAATATCAGGTGATTCCATATATATCTGGGCTGAAAAGAATCACCTAGGTAAGCTGGGGATGCTTGTTGGCAGTCCTCAACATCCTAGAAAAGAAACAGCTGAGGAAGAGTAAAAAATAATTATAATTTCATAAAATAACTGTAGAATAATATGGAGAGGAAAATAGTTGCTGCAAATTGAATTGAACAAGAAAAAAGTCTGGAAAGTCTGTATCTGTTAAGGAAAAAATACCACTCGAGATCATGAAGATGGTAGCTCACAAAACTTGTCATTGTTGTTTGTTCTTCATTTTCAAAAAGGAATATCACATCAGGAAGATGATGCCATGACATGCAAATGAATTGGATTTAAGTAAGGGAGGTCATCTGCCTCACTTTCCCCTACATAGCTATCTGGGTCCAAGGGCCAGATATAGATCAAGATGACTGGAAATGGCCTTGGATGAAATGGGAGACCTTGGCCTTTCTAAGCTAAGATCTTCAAGAGGTCTCAGATTGACTGAAGTGGATAGTAGCTCAGAAGAAATAGGAAAAGAATTTAGGGAAGGCCAAATAATCATTTTTTAAAACCAACACTTTTATAAGTACTTTAAAATTTAATTAAAATATAAGTAATTTAAAATTTAAAATTTGCAGACAAAATTTTCAGCTCTGAGATTCTGTGATTTGCAAGCATTGTTTCATTTGAGTTTCACAACACTCCAGTGATGTAGGTACTGCAGGTATTATCTCTCCCATTTTACAGATGAAGAAACAGGCAGGAGTTAAAGAAGTGAAGCATCTTGTCTGGATTCACACAGCTTGTAAGTGTCAGTGGAAGCATTTTAAACCAAATTTTCCTGATAGCAGGCTACTCCAAAGCATTGCTCTAAAAAAGGATTAAGAACAAGCAAATATTCAAAAAATGTTCTGGGCAGTGGCACAGAAGTATTCATGATTTACTCAACCTCTTGTCACCTAAAGAGAATTGAAGGAGTTTCTTCCTTCAATAAATAAACCAAAATGAGGCATTTGAATGGGAAATGACTGCGGCTCCAAGGTGAAGTGGATTGCTCAATTTCAGTGTGAGTTTGACACTGGGCCAGAAAGAAGGGTGAGGATATTCTCCTGATACAACTAATGAGTGGAGGAAGCATATTTAGAAATCATCCCTTCCTTAGATGTCTGGGATGTAGGACATTGAGAGCTATGGAGGATAAAATGGGTGTGGACTATCAGTATTGGACTAGGGGTGATTAGTAATATGAGCTAAAGAAAAAGAATGACTGTGGAAAGATTGGGAAATACAAACTGGTGTGTGTGTTTGTAGGTGTCCAAGTAGAGATTCCTCCACTAATTTGTTGGCCTGACAACAAATGACATGTTCATAAGCATGAATCCCCACCAATTTATGGGTAACTCCAAGTCAAGGAGCCTGAAGGAAATTGAATAAAGTGGATAGTAAGACTAGTAGAAGCTGCCACATTCTGCTGGTGCTAGAACTAAGTGAATGTGAGTCCCCAGTGTCCTCCCGTGATTCAATTCCAAGATATAGGGATAGTGGCGACAAACTGTGAATATTTTAACATCATGGCTCTGACCCTCCAAAAATCTGCATATAGTGGGGATAAAGCAGAGGCACAAGCACACCCAGAGGTTGAAGAGGATTTGAGATTAATGGAACAATGAATGTGTCCATTCATCCTTTGAGGAGGGTTAACCTTAAAAACATCCACTTGGACTTATGTGGCAGAGACTATTCTAAATCCCTTGGCATGTTGAATCATCTCACACATTCAAGGCAGTTCAATGTATGAAGTATTGAAAAAAGTGTCTGAGTGCATGTTAGCCTGCTTGCCATACCCACAGTATGCTAAAGCATCTGAAAACTACCTTGGGAGAGAGGTTAAGTCAGAAATGCAGAACCATGTATCAGATAACAAAATCTGGCACCTTTGTTCTTTGAATAAACTCATAATTGCCTTGCAAAGAAGTAGGCCTTTGTGCTCTGAGATAATCTCCAAAGTCCAGCCAAGGCCATGAAAAAGAGACTCCTATCTCTATGAGAACAAGTCCAAAGTCAGCCATGGGAATGAGTCACACTTTCCTCCTTTCCATTTTCTTGCTTTAACCCTGTCAAGTCAACAAGAGTTGAATTATAATGCTTTGAGATTCTAAAGTATAGAAATAAGATGTCACCCTACTTTCCTACCAAATTTCATGTTAGGACCCTTAGGAACAGAGAAAACTGACTATTTTACATTAGAGGGTGGGACCTTTCCTGCACAAAAGGGGAAAGCTGAGAATTTATCTTTTATGGGCTTCTAATTCTCCCACAACTAATTGCCAAAGAACTGTATTAGATGCAGACTTGGAAATTTGTTGCACCACCATGCCTAGCCCTCCTGAGTCCTCAGTTGGCTGTTCAGAACATTCCCCTATAAATTTCATTTGGATACATAAAGATTTGTATGTCACGTTCTCCTCCCAATTGTATATGCTGATTTATCACAGAATGGCTTCTTTGAAGAGGTATTTGCCACCAAATGTCAGTATTAAAATTGGCAGTAGAAGTTGATCAATTATTCTGTTCATCTTAAGAAAAAATAATTCTATGAGACTAAAAGAATACAACTAATGTACATTTGTGTCAAGTGGAGGGCTAACTTAGCTTAATGTTGCCTTTGGCATAGAAATATCTGTCATGAGGGTAGGCTACTAGGAAAACAGAGGAAGTGTATACTAAACTGAGCTGAAAGTGCTAAAATGATGCAGTCAAGTTAATCTCCTACAAATAACTATTTGACATTGGGCAAATCCATTTCACTTTTTGTGTCTCAGTTTCCTTAGCTCTAAAATGAGACTGTTGACTAGAAGACTTTGAAGCTCTGAAATGCTAAATGGGAATTCACCTCTTCCCTCATCCTTGTATTTCCCTCTAATCCACCTTAACTGAAATTGGTTGTTGAAAATCATATTCAGGATCTAAATTGCCCCCTGATGGTCCTAGATAAGGCTTTGTGTTTCCTTGGGTTATAAGTCATGATTTATGTGTGGAGGAGCAAAAAGCAACATAACATAGTAAGACATTCATTGAATGAAATTTTGAAATATATGGGTTCATGTCCTAAGTATAAAATTCACCAGCATGTACCCTTGAATTTCTCCCAACTTAAGCCTCATCTTGCACAATTAAAATGAGAGAGTTGCACTAAATCAAATCCAAAGTCTCTTTCAAATTTAAAACTCTGTTCCATCTTCGATGGCATAATCCAGTGTTAATTTTCTCTGTTCTCTGTTCCAAAGATCCTTATGTCTTTTGTGTTATTGTTCCTCCTATCCTTGAGGTCTTCTAATGCATACTCTGGTGTTTCAACTACTGAACTGACTCTTTGACCTTGTTGAGTTTTAGACACTCAGTACAATTCTGAATAAACCTCTTGGTCAACCACAGTTATCCTAGTATATTAGGATAGAAACAATCCCCAGCAATGTCTAATGCCTAATCAGAATGCACTTCACGAAGCTGTCAAGCCAGTCAGTGGCTCTCATTACCTCCCAGGCACAGAGTCTTGGGTTTTCATTTGCTTGTTTACCAAATAAATTTTTCTTGAAAAGTGCATGCTTACAAACAATGACTTGGGCCTTTGGAGAAAGAAAGCAAGGAGACTATAAATAATGGGGAGAAATCATAATGATAAGAGAAACACATGAAAGACAAGTAGCTGGGGACCAAATGTTACACTAAGCAGAGAATGGTTATATCTGGCTTGGAACCTCTCACTGAGTTTTCTTCCCCTGTGAATGAGGTAGGTATCAGATGTCTGATGGGAAAGGAAAGAAATGTGTAGAGTCTAAGAGTGGGAGGAAGATAGGGTGTTTGTTGGTAATGGGATGAAGCTATCTCATGAGGTCTTCTGCCAAAGATCCCTTCACTCCATTGTTTCCCTAATTAATGACAGCATGAAGTGAGCTCTCCAGATTTCCTATTATATCATTTAATTCTCTTTAAAATGACAACAATACTACCTTCTACTCCCAGAAATATTCTGAAGGTAGAACAGGAATTATGGTATCATAGAATTTAGATCTGAAAGGGACTTTAGAGATCATCTGGTCCAACACCTTTATTTTACACAGGAATTAATAACCTAAGAATAACCTATTAATAACCAGAAAAGGAAAGAAAAAATAACTTATCTAAGGTGACACAGATAGTATGTGACAAAGCCAGGACACAAGCAAAGGTCTTATAAACTGCAAAAAGAAGAATTCACATATCTATAGGGTTTTGACATTTAGAAAATACTTATCCTGCAAAAATTCTATTGGAATGGAGAGTATATGTATTATTATCCCTCTTTTGCTTTTTGTATTTATTATTTATTTTTAACATTCTTTTCTTTTAAAATTTTGAGTTCCAGATTCTTTCCTCCATCCTACTGAGAAAGCAAACAATATGATATAAATTATATATGTGAAATCATGCAAAATATATTTTCATATTAGTCATATCACCAAAAAAAGCAAAAAAGATAAACAAAGCGAGAAAATTATATTTTAGTTTGCATTCAGAGTTCACTCTCTCTGGAGATAGATGGCATTTTTTTCATCTTGAGTTCTTTGGAATTATCTTGGATTGTTTTATTGATCATATTAGACAATTCTGTCATAGTTTATCATGATTATAAGATTGCTGTTACTGGGCATAATGATCTCCTGGTTCTTCTCATTTCACTTTGCACCAGTTCAATAGGTCTTGCCATGTTTTGTTGATTTTTTTTTTCTGAAACCATTCCTTTCACCATTTTTATAACACAATAGAACTCCATCACAATCATACCTCACAATTTATTCACCCATTCCCCAATCGATGAGCATCCCCTTAATGGCCAATTCTTTGCTACCATAAAAAAGCTGCTGTAAATATTTTCTACATAAATCCCCTTTCACTTTTTCTTTGATCTCTTTGAGATATAGATTTAGTAGTGGTATCTCTAGTTCAAAAGGTAGGCACAGTTTTATAGTCCTTTGGGAATAATTCTAAATTGTTCTCCAGAATGATTGAACCAGTTCACTACTCCATTAGTAGTGAATATCAATTCATTAGTGTTTCTATAATCTCCAACATTTGTCATTTCTGATAAGTATTTTTTTAATTTAGAGTATTTTATCTTTTGCCTATAGATAATTCTGATTTCTTCTTCTGAAAATTGTTCACATCCTTTGAATATTTGTCAGATGGGGAATGGGGAATATATTTTATATACAATTAAGAAGTAAGGTCTTTATTAGAGAAACTTACTATAAAATTTTTCATATTACTTCATTGTCTATAACATCTTTTCATAAATTATAGTTCCTAGATTATATCTTTCAATTAGTAAATTAGTAATCTTCTGTTTGAATGCCAAATCTATTCAGCTCTGATCTTTTCATCAGGAATGCTTGAAAGGTCCGCTATTTCATGAAACTTACATTTTTTTAACCTAAGGATTATCCTTGGATTTGTTGAGTAGGTGGTTTATGGTTATAATCCTAGCTCCTTTGCCCTCTGGAATATCATATTCCAAACTTTGCAAATTTTTCTCATTGATCTGGGAACTCTGGAATTTGGTTATAGTATTCCTTGGAATTTTCATTTTGAAATCTCTTCTAGGAAGTAACCAATGGATTCTTTCAATTTCTAGTTTGTCCTTTGAACCTAAAATTTTGTAGCTTTCCCTTATAATTTCTCAAAATATGATGATTAGTGTTCCTTTTGGCCCTGGAACTAACCCTTTTGATTAATTGTAAGTGTTCCTCTGCATCCTGGAACTATAATTAGAATTTTATAGGCAATAGAGTTGCCAATCAATTCAGCTGTACCCAATGTTAGCAAAGAATCCCCTATAATCTCTTTCTGACCAATTGTTTGACTCCCTTACCATCTTTGATGAGCTCCCAAAACTGTTGTTACCACTGTCACAGGCTCCTCCAATGCCCATAACTGGTGCTCCTACTATGCTCTGGGCCTGTACTCACCCAGGTGTTAGAGACCTTTCCTGCAGACTTCCTAAGTTATCTTAGACTGGGAAAATGTCTCCCTTTAACTTTTTGTTGGCTCTGGCATTCCAAAATTTGATTTGAGTGAGATATTATTTTGAAGTTGTTTGTAGGGGAATGTTAGGAAAATTCAGCTGGGTCCTGACCTATATTCCACCCCAAAAAATTATTATCCATCTTTTGAAGATGAGAAAACTGAGATTCAGTTTTGTGATTTACCCTAAGCCACACAGCTAGCGAGTTTCAAATCTAGAATTTTAATCCAGTTAAACTGATTTCCAAACTATTTCTCCCCCATTACACCATAATACTCAAATATCTTACAGCATGTGTAGATTCTATTAAAAAAAAAAAAACAACTAACACCTCTCCAACTATCTCCACTTAATCTATCTTCCCCAGCAAAAGATTCCTCTTGTACCCTAATTGGGGGCAGCATTAGCCTACAAGCCTATTACTGTTACAAGTATTATACTAATCTCATCCTAATTTCACTTGAGTACAATGCAAATGATGGAAAGCAACACAAAGTTGAAGATGTCTGGGCTCTAGCTTCCTAATCTCTCTTTTTCTCATCTCTGTGCCTGCATCTGTCTTTTTTCCTCTGTCTTTCTGTTGCTATAAGTTTTTCTCTCTATTTCTCTGTGTGTGTGTCTCTATCTTCAGTCTCTCTCTCTGTTTCTCCCAATCTATCTCTCTCTGTCTCTGTCTCTGTCTCTGCATATGTGTCTCTCTCTGTCTCTGTATGTGTCACTATATCTCTGTGTCTAAATCTCTATGTCTCTGTTTCTGTTTCTCTCTGTGTGTTTCTCCTTTCTCTGTTCTCTCTTTTTCCCTTTCTGTCTCTGTTTCTCTGTCTTTGTCTTTTTCTATCTCTTCTCTGTCTCACTATATCTCTCTTTCCCTATCTTTCCCTCATCCCCTTTCCTTATCTGCCCCCCATCCAAAGAGGCCTATTTTGCTGACAAGAGGAGGTGGAGGAGAAAGGGTTTTTGCCACTTGCCATCTAATTGAAATCGTTTCTGCCCAGACTTAGTGCCAAGCTCTGGCTTATTCTAAATGCAGATTTATAGCTTGCATCGATCCCCCATTTCCAATTGAGTCTGCTATAGTTTTTTACAGAAAGCTGGACTCCTTCCCCTTGAATCCTTTCCTCAAGCCCCTGGGAAGCAAATTGGCAAGGAGAGCAAAGGAAAGAAGAATCAGACAGAGAGAGATAAGATGCATTCAGAATGACTCCAAATTAGGAATAGGTGATCTCTAAAAGTCATTTTCAACTATAACAATCTAATGAATCTGTACATCCAGAGAGATTTCAGTTCCTGCCTACATGGATTCTACAGTTGTTCTTTGTGTAGATTTGTACAACCATGTATGGGAACAAATATGTATATGACTTGGTATGACCAGGTCTATAGAAGCATACAATGAGGTTATACACTGATGTATTATGTTGCAGATATCATGACTATAGTATGCATGTAAAGCTGATAGGGTGAACATGTGTGTTTACTTATAACTGTGGGAGTGATGGGAGGAATATGACAAAAAGATACAGAGGAAAAAGAGAAAGAAAGAGGAAACAAGAGGGAGAGGGAAGAAGAAAGGAAGAAAGAAAGAGAAGATGGGAAAAGAAATGAAGAAGAGGAAGATAGAGAGTAAAGGAGGGAAAAGGAGATTAAGAGAAGTAAGAAAGGGTGAAAAGTAGAGACAGGGAGAGAGAGAGGAGTGAAGAGAGAGGGACTAGATAGCCTTGAATATCTATGGGATGCATTGTAAAAGAATGCACTAGAATTTCTACATAAGGTTGGGGGCAACTTTGGAGAGAGAAAAGCCAGACCATGAGTCAGAATATCCAAAGCTCAAACCACTCATCCTCTGATCTGAGAAAAGAGCCAAAAATGTAGATTCCCTCCAGGTCATCCCAGGATGAATTAGGGAGAGAACTAGGGAATGAGGCAGAATGACATGAAACTTTGTAGCCAATTTGTCTCAAGGATCTGGGTGCAGGGATAAACTCTCCTCTAAATGGAAGAAGACTTAGGTCATTCCCTGCCTTATTTTTCTCATAAAACACAAGAGTATCTCACTGCCTTTCCTCTTTTGTTTCTAGCACTGCCCAGATACAAAATTATAAGTGAATTCTCAGGCAGCTAGGTGCCACAGTGGATAGAACTTAGGACCTGAAGTCAGATAGATATGAGTTCAAAATAGTCTTTAGATACTTACTAGCTATGTGAACCTGGGTGAATCACTAAACCCCTATTTGCCTCAGTTCCTTATCTATAAAATGGGGACACACTGGAGAAGGAAAAAAGCAAATCATTCTAGTATCTTTGTCAAGAAAAATTTATAGACACATACATAGAGTCAGACACAACTGAATGAGAGAAATGGGAATAATTTTCAGCAATTCTAATATACTGACATGGGTGGAGTCCTGACCTTTGTGTCAAAGACTTGGGTTCTAGCTCTAGTTCTGCCTCTACCTCCTTCTTCAATCTCAAGTTCTTTGGACCTCAGTTTTATCATCTGTGAAGTGGGTGGGAGTGCCCTAGATGGTTCTTTTCCAACTCTGTCATTCTATATTTTATGTTCTAAGGTCCCTTCAAACTCTGACCTTTTATATTCTTAAGAACTAGCCATCTTAGGCCAGATAATAGTTTGACAGGAAGGAAGGCAGCTAAGATTATAGTGAGTACTGTTTTGGAAAAGTCACTAAAACTGGAACTGGAAGAGAAGTGAGACAAGAATGTTACTATATCTCTATACTGCATTTTAATTGTCAGGACATTTGGCTTAAAAGATTAGCCAGTAGACAGCACAGTTATTACTAGTTCCAAATTGTTCCCAGATGGAAAGTCATTTTTAAAAGTGCTTCCTAAATTGAACTTTCACCTTGCCAGCCCAATCCAACAGTAGGCCAGACAATTTCCTTTCATTTTCCCTGAAGTTCTAGGAAACTTTGTGATCATCACTGGAAAGAAATGTTCTTCCTTGGAAGACTAGGTATCCCCGTCCCCAGTCAAGCGATTGTCACAGTGACTTTTCACAGTGATACCTGTCACATTCCTAGGACTCTGGAAACCTAGGTCCTGTACGCAGCTTTGCTACTAAATCACTGCATGACCTTGGACAGCCACTTTTCCCATTCATACTTCAGTATCCTCATCTGTGAAAGGATGCAATCCCATTTGACTAGAGCAATCTATAATATTCCTTCCACCTCTAATACTTAATAATTCTGTACTTCAAATCATTTGCTAGACAATAATGGATGTATGTTAGAATTTTGTATAATCAATATTTTATCCTCTAAAGTCCTTTATAGATTGATGATCTATGGCCTACGTCCCCCACCCAGGTCACAGGATATTATATTTAGAATGGGAGGGACCATCTAATTCAAGCCTTCTTTGCTATAAATGAGGTTGCTAAGGTAGAGAAGTTGTCAGTCAATGTTAAACAACAAAAATTTGTTAGGTATATGCCATGGACCAGGCATTGTGGTAGGCACTAGAGATACAAACAAAAGCAAAACAATCCCTGATCTCACAAAGCTTGTATTCTAATTGGGGAAACAACATGTATACATGTAAACAAATAAAAAATACATACAAAGAAATTTCAAGACTTCTGCATTATTACATTAATAAAGACAGATTTGGAAGAGAAATGATAAAGTGAGAAATACTTGTATCCAATCTTACCAATAAATCATGCTAATCAAAATGTATAGGATATAGAAGTAAATATACAATACTCAGTAAGAACACTCAATAAATAAGTGATCAATGTGAATTCTTTTCAAAAGAACTATAATGAGCACATGAAAATATACTCCAAAGTAACAATAGTAAGAAAAATATAAAGTAGAATAATTCCAGAATATAACTTCACACAGTATAAATTTAAAAGATAGGAATAGTCAATATTTACAGTGCTAAAGGGGAGGATGGGAAGACAGATACACTGAAGTAATCTTGACAGAACTATAATATTGTCCAACTACTAAGAATTTCAGTTGGTAATTATGAAAGAAAAATGACAATACTATTCTTATTCTTTGGATCGAGAACCCCATTAGTAGATATATACCCCCAAAGAATTCAAAGATAGTCTAACATATGCTAAAAAAATCAATTCACTAGTATTCTTTTAATGGTAGCAAAAAACTAGAATCAAAGTTGATACCCATAGATTAAAGAATGATTGAAAAACCATGTTATATGAATATAATGATGCAACATTATGCAGCATTAATGGTGAACATAAAGAATTCAAAGATGTGAGAATATTTGCATGAACTAGTGAAATAAGCAGAACCAAGAGAACAATATACATAATAACCAAATTAACATAAATGAAAAAAATAACCAAAAGAAAATTGAACTCTGAGTAATGGAAAAAACTAATGAAAGCCACAGAACCAGAAAAGAAATGAGATAAGACTATTCAGTTAGTCATTCAACAAGCATTTATTAAGCATTAACTTTGTGCCAGACAATGTGCTGAGCCCTGCAGAGAGGAGGAGGAAAAGAGGGAGAAAGGGAGATAGAGCAGAAGAGGAAGAAAGAAAGGAAGGAAGAAAAGAAGGGAGGGAGGAAGGGAGGGGAAGAAGGAAGGAAAGGAGGGGAAGAAGAAAAGGAAGGAGGGAGGAAGGGAGGGAGGAAACAAAATAGTTAATCCCTGTCCTCAAAGAATTCACATTCTAATAGAGAGCACAACATATAAACTATGTACATATAAGACAGAGAAAGATAAAGATATTTGTTGTATAAATGGAAGATACATACTCTCAAAGGGGAGGTACTAGCAGTAACAAAGCATATGCCTCAGTCTAAATGCAAAATGGTGGGTGGCTATTAGAATGAAAGATTGTATACATTGTCTATATATTTGTTTTAAGTTTTCCTATCCCAAGGGAAGGTTCAATGTAGAGATGGGAATGGTGTGCAGGGAATGACTGTGATGTAAAAACAAAAGGCACTGAAAATGTAGAAAAAAAAAAACAGAACTTAATTTATACCAGCAGCTTGGAGGATCAGAAAAAGCTCTCAAATCACAAGCTGCCCCAATATATATAAAATCACATAGGTGCTAAGTGGCTAAGAATCAAATGCAGACCGGTGTTCATTCTTTTACATTACACTGCCTCTTTTTTGTGTTCTCAAGTCTCTTCTATGTCTGAGGTACTTTTTAATAACAATATTCTATGGTTTAATGTCCCACTATCAAGGAGAAACTTTGGTTTCTCTTTCTTATCTAGAGTCCAAATCTTTTGTCTGTTCTGTCTCCCCATCTTTTATGTTCATGACTCTTTCAACCCTCTTACTGCTACATGCCTAGTCCAGTCCTACATTGTCATTTACCTAAATTATTGTAGTAGCCTCCTAACCAGTATTTCTGCCCCAAGTGGGGAAGAGTCTGCATCATAAATGGCATCTATATTTCTTCCTAATTAGCCTGAATATTGGATTAACTGAAAGACTCTATTCTTAATCCATGGTATTTAACAGAGAATTTACAGCATATGGGCAAACACAATCATATGTGATTCAGTTAACTTTAGTTCAGACCATTCTGTAATGAAATCCTCTAAACTGTTCTCAGTCGCTTATGTTTAAGTGTGAATGAAAAAGCTATGACTTTTGTAACAAAAGTTGATACTTTCAGCCAAAGGGATTACATTCCAATTGTAGAATTTCAAACAACAGCTAATAAATATAGGAGAATTTTTTTTCTTGACCTTCATAGTATCTAAATTTTTTCTCCTAGATGGAAGTATATATACTATGTCTGTGTATAAGCTATGAGTGTAGAGAGTGAGAAAGACAGAGATACCAACAAAGAGATATAAAGACAGAAATAAAGCAGAGAGCCAAGATATACAGAGAGTAGAGAGAGAAGGGAAGGAGAGGATGGGAAAGGGAGGGGGAGGGAGGGAAGGAGAAAAGGAGAGAGGAAGGAAGGAGAGAGAGAGAGGAAGGAGAGGGAGATGCAGTGAGGGAGAGAGACAGAAGTAGAGATAGAGACAAAGAGAAAGAGAGAGAAACAGAAAGGCAGAGAAATAAAGACATGGATGAGAGAAAGAGAAAGAAAGGAAGGGAAGGGGGAAAGGAAAAAGGAAAGGGAGAGAGAAGGGAAAAAGAAAGAGAGATAGACAAAGAGGTAGACAGACAGATAAAGAGACGGAAACAGAAACAGAGACAAAAAGGCAGAGAAAGAAAGACAGAGGTGAGAGAGAGAGAGAGAGAGAGAGAGAGAGAGAGAGAGAGAGAGAGAGAGAGAGAGAGAGAGAGAAAAGAGAGAAAGAGAGAGAGAGAGAAAAAAAGAGAGAGGGGGGGGGAGAAGGAGAATATAAAACTGGAAGATACCACAGGGACCAACTAACTAGTACATTCTATGTCTGAATAAGAATCCCTGCTACAATACAGTGGTCCTTTGTTTGAAGATCTCTACTGATAAGGAACCCGTTGCATTTTTGCTTCACTCTAATTGTAAGGAAGCTTTTCTTTACTTCTAACCTAAATTTGTCCGTGCAACTTTCACCCTTTGTTCTGAATCTGCTGGGATCAAGTAGAACAAATCGAATCCCTTTTCTATGGGGTAGCCCTTCAAATACTGAAAGATAATTATCATGCCTGTCTCCATATCTTCTCTTTTCATTCTCATTTCCTGCAACCAGTCTTCATATGTCATGATTTCAAAGCCTTTCAACTTAATCTAGTTCTTCTCCAGTTTATTATCCATTCTATAATGAGATATCCTGAACTGAATCTAACGCTACAGATGTAGTCTGACCAGGGCAGACCTCCTTAGTCGTGGATGCTATACTGCTTTTAGTGCAGTCTAAGATACATTAGCTTTGGTTGCTATTGCATTATAGGTTCATATTGAGCTTGAAGTCATTAAAATCCCCAAATAATCACACTGTCAAGTCATCCCTTTCTCATCTTGAAGATGTAAAATTTATTTTAAAAAAATACAAGTCTAAAAGATATTTGTTGCAGACAGACCTAACTTGATCTTCCAAACTACTGAGATCTGTTTGAATCCTGATTTTATCTAATATGTTTGGTTATCTCTCTTAACTTTGTGTCCTTTGAAAATTTTGAAAAGCATGTCACCTATGGCTTTATCCAAGTCATTGTAAAAAAAAAATGCTGAATTTGCAGTCAGAAGAAATAGTTTCAAATATCAGCTCTGTTGATCTCCCCCCCCCCCCCAGTCTGGGTTAAGTGACTTGCCCAGGGTCACACAGCTATAGCTCTGTTGATCTTGATGTTAAATAGATTTGTCTCCCCTCCATCATCCATTGTCATTATCCCCTTCTGCCAGTACAGTAGTCCTATCTTTTTGATCTTCTTCTTTTCCCTAATGTTAATTTTTAAGAAGAAAATCTTAATTATTTTTCCTCACTAATTTAAATTCATGTTTAGCTCTAGTGTTTCTGAGAATTTTCATATAGTACTGTGCCACATTATTTATATTAATTTTCTGTTTATCTCTGCTTAACCTCTTTCTTTTATACGTCGTTAAAAAAAATCTAAATTTAAAAAAAAATCAATGAACTTCTTATTCATCCATATCAGACTTTTTAAACATTTTTTTCCGTTTTCTCTTCAGAATTTTGACTTTGTTTCTTCAAAATCTTTTTCAAAAGTTTTCAAAAACTTTTTCTTAAAAAAAAATAAGTCAAGCAATGTTTTACTTAAATGTTTTATTGAAAGTTTAATATTGAATACCAATATAACAAACTAAACATGTTTTAGTGACCATTTAAAGTTTAATTAATTTCAGTGAACAAAATGTGGTAATTTTTTTTTTCCTGTTATATTTACCAAGCATCTTCCCCATCATACAGCAGAAGCGCTCTCTTATAGCAATGTCTTAAAGCAATTATCTGTACAGTCAGGCAAAACAGATTAATCCATCAACCATATCTGAGAATGCAACTATTATTCCATACCTCTAGTCCTTCACCTCTCTGCCAAGGGATAGAAGGTACATTTCATTTTCATTCATTTGAAGTTATGATTGGATGATGCTTTTATCAGAGTTTTGAAGTTCCCCCACATTATTGTGATGGTCGTGGTATAAATTGTTCTTGTTCTGTTAACTTTATGCCATGACTGAAGCAAGCCAAGAAGTGATTAGTGGCTCTATTATTGGGAAAAGAGAATGTATGGCCCAGCAATATATCCCAACAATTGAAATCCCTTATCAATGTCATGTCTCTGTGCCAGGCTTATGAGATCATGAAGTACTCATTATTTCTTCTTATTTCTATAGAGGTAGTCTGTATTATTTCAGTTTTACTTTTTCCTCCTTTGACCTTCATCTGAATTCTCACCACCATGTCCCATGCTACAAACACCCCAACCTATAACCCTGGTTCCTAGAGATCCCCAAATGAAAATGTTCTTAATTTTCACTGCTCCTATACATACACACACATACACACACATACATATATACATGCACGCAGTTATCCTATCTTGTTCTTTGAGAGCTTGGTTTTTTCTTTTTTTAAGTTTAATTGATATCTTTTATTTTATACCAGAGTCATATATATATATATACATACATATACATATGCATATATATATATACCAATCCCTTCCCTTCTGAGAATTTCATGTAGTAAATAAAAATAGGTTTGCAAAAATCAATAGCCATGGTAACTTTATCTGACAATATATACAACATTTCATTGACCTAGTCCCCCACCTCTGAGGACAAAATTGACAACTCTACTTACAACATTAATGTTTGTTATATCATTCTTTTCATTTATCCTGCTGTATTATTGCCCATGCCTATTCTTCTTTTTCCTATTATTTTACCCTACATTAGTTCATACAGCTCTTCACATATTTTTTCTAAATTACTCACACGCTCCATTATAGTCTTATATCATGGCTCCTTCAGTTGTTTTCCATACAAAAGGCACCCATGTTGATCAGTTTTTTGTTCCCACAAAAATTAATATTTTGATATATGTGGGACATTTCTTTTTGTCTTTAGCCTTCTTATGCTGTGTGCCCATATCCTATTCCTTTTGAATAAAACAGATCTTTCTAGTCATATGCCAGTTATGGGTCTCACCCTGTCAAGTTAAATTTGCTTACTTGTATTTGAAACTCTCATTTTCCTTTCTTGTTAGCCATACATGGACATCCAAGGACACAAGTTTTATTTCAGGATTCTTCCTTGGATTTGTTTCTTGGGAATTTCTGGGTGTCTCTAATGCTATTCTTTTTTCCTACATTGTAGCCACTCGCATTATATCTAGCTCATTCTTCTTCCTCCTCCTTCCTTTTGATTTTAAAACCTTTCTTATTGGATTTGCAAGGCTACAAGCAAATACACCTTTACTAACCCTTATCCCTACCTAGAAGCTTGACATTCTTATAGTCCAGCAATCCAAATTCCATCTTCAGACTTCATCTTCTTAATTTCTCATGTTTATAGATTACACAAATATATGTCTTTAATCAACATCACTTTTGTGGTATTTATCTATAAGTGTAGGCATGAATATATGTATCTTATGAGGGAATATGGATGTCTGCCTAGTGTATGTGGGTATGAGTGTGGATATGAATGTATATCTAAGATTTGTGTTGGGAGTACATAATTGTGTGTCTGTTGGCATATGTATATATGTAGATGTTTATATACATATTTGTGTGTGTTTGTATACAGGTGTGTATTTTTATGTATGTGCACATGGATGCAAGTATATTGTATACCTGTGTCCATATTTATCTGTGTGCCTGTAGTGTGCATTGTTACTGTGTACATTGTTATGCATGGATGTATAATATAAATAATCATGTATGTGTATCACATATGTGTTTTATCTCTGTCAACTGTATGTCTCTGGGTCTATGTAGATGAAGATCGGTGGGTAAATTTTCATAAAGATTTGTGTCTGTGTGTATGCATTGTTGTATTGTGTGGGGGCTGTTGTGTATGTGCTTTGATGATAAGGAAGGATCAGTATTCATGAGAGGACACAGAAGTCAGACTTTAGCTAAATCAGGATGGTTAAACAGTAAAACCTTGGTGTCTGGAATAGAAAAGGGAGGAGAGCACATAAAGAATCAGGTAGCTACAAGTCTGGCAGGCAGAAGGTTAATTTTCCAACCACAGCCTCCTCAGGGATTTAGGAGCCGAGATCACAGCTGTGATTCCTCCAGACCCCAGGGATCTGTCCCTAAATTAGTCGGCAGCTTCTGTCCGATTGTCATCTCTCAAATGCTTGGCCAGCTGCCGGGACCTTCCGCAGGGTGATGTTTGGGCTGGGTAAACAATTTAGCTGAGGCCTTCCTTATTAAGAAGCGGAGAGGTATGTGTCACATCTCTCAGCTGTGGAATAGGCCTCTAGGGAAACACCTCTAGCAAAGGGGGGCATATTGGTAACTAATCTTTGTTTCCCTTTCTCCTCCCCCAGTCTGGCTGCTTCCAAGGAAGCTGAGGCTGCAGCCCGCTCTGCACCCAAGCCTATGTCTCCCTCGGATTTTCTGGATAAGCTGATGGGGAGAACCTCAGGATATGATGCCAGGATCAGACCTAATTTTAAAGGTACAAAATACCTTCCTTTTATCCTTTTCCTGACCCCCTTACCAGTTCCCCTTTTGTTTTTGTAGATATCTTTTGTTATAATGGACAAAGTCCAGTACTAAGAATCAGAAGATCTAGATTTTGACATTAGCTCTGCAATATACTTCACTTCTCTGGACTTCAGCTTTCTCTTCTGAAAAATAAGATTGAACTTAATGCTCTCTAAGAATCATTACAACTCAGATATTCAATTTTCTAAAGTTCCTTCAAGTTCTAAGATTCTTTGTTCTATATTTTATTTCTTAATGTCTCCTCCAACTCTTACATTCAATGTTCTATTTGTTAATATCCTTCACAACCTGAACATTCCTTCAAATGGTAAATAAATATTTAAGTGCTTATTATGTGAAGAGGGCACTGTGTTAGGTGCTAGGGGAGATCAAAGTT
Organism: Sminthopsis crassicaudata; assembly: GCF_048593235.1. Lineage (NCBI taxonomy): Eukaryota > Metazoa > Chordata > Mammalia > Dasyuromorphia > Dasyuridae > Sminthopsis > Sminthopsis crassicaudata. The sequence goes on along the minus strand of NC_133618.1, from coordinate 400,656,021 downwards.
TAAATAAGGTATTGTCACTTTCATTATATTGATACTAAGAGGGGAAACAAAAAAAGTGTAATAAAGTTTAACAAAAAATATTGTATGATAAGTGCATTAGAATTGCACAATGCAATTTACTATATAAAATCTGAATGAGGAAGAGATCTTTACTAACTGAGGGATTAGGGAGGATTGCATGAGTGAGGAGGCATTTTAAAGGATGAATCAAAACTCAACAAGTAAAGAGAAAAAGGGAAATACCAGCCAAAGGGAAAAGCATGAGCAAAAGCAGAGGCTGGACCACCCAGAATGTGTTTGGGAGACCAAGAATGACATAGTTTGGCTGGAGCATAGATTATATGAAGAAAAGCCAAGGAAGATTGGCAGAATACAAAAATGGAACTGACTTATAGAGAGCCTTGAATGTTAGACAACAAAATTTAAATTTTGCTTGATTAACAATAAGGACTCCTTGATAATCCAAGATCCCTACAACTATGGAAGTAATTTTGTTCAATGACCCTCTAAGTGTATAAATTATTCTAGACATAAAACAGAAATGTATGCTCACTGTAAGTCAATCATTAAAGAAGAACTCCTCCTGCCTAAGACAGAGGAAGCATGGTGCAGTGGAAAACACTGGAGCCTGACTGTGACTTCAGAGGACTGATGTGAAAACATGTCTCCTAACACACAGCATAAAGGTGGTAGACTATTGGTGCAGAATGGAGCATGCTTTAGACAATGTGTTAATTCATTTAACTATATTTATATATGATTAACTATATGCTATACTTTTATATTATAAGGGAGGCTTCTGTTAGTAGGGGGATAACTAAGAAATAATAGCAACATAAATAAAAGATAATCGTTGTATGATATGTAATAGGGGAGAAATCAAATGGATGAAAATGAGACTAACATACAGTTGAATGTCAATCTGTTGAATTAGTAAATCAATTGTGAATGATCAAGTGACAATGGAAAGATTCATAGTAGTCACAAATATGTGCAATGTTTTTCCTGCATGCAAGAACTGCTTTAAAGAAATATCATCTGGGGCAGCTAGGTGGCGCAGTGGATAGAGCACCAACCCTGAAGTCAGGAAGACCCGAATTCAAATTTGACCTCAGACACTAATACTTCCTAGCTGTGTGACCCTGGGCAAGTCACTTAGCCTCAAATGCCTCAGCCAAAAAAAGAAAAAGAAATATCATCTGATCAACTATACTAGACTTGGTTCTTCTCAATGGTTCAGTGATCTAAGGCAATCCCAATAAGCTTTGGATGGAAAATGCCATCTGCATCCAGAGAGAGATCTATAGAGACTGAATGTAGATTAACACATAGTACTTTCACCATTTTTTCTCCTGGTTTTTCCCCTTATATTTTAATTTTTCTCTCTCAAAATGACTTATGTAGGAAAAAATGTAAAAATGTTTTTTTCTGTAACTGAAAAAAATAAAAATAATAATAAAATAGAAGAAAAAGATATCATCATGTTATATATGTTTAATCTATATCAGATTGCTTGTTATCTTGGGGAGGAGGGAGATAAGGAAGATCAGGGGAAAATTTTGGAAC